>NC_092181.1:28255869-28555869 GCF_043641665.1 Enoplosus armatus | reverse complement strand
TCTATGGAGGATATGGGATATGATGTTTACATGCACAATGGAAATCACCCAATCATGAGCAGGTCATGTGACTGTCGTCAGAAAAAAACACAGAAGAACTCTGCTGGTGAAACAAACTTTATTCACCCAGTAACAAAAACAAACCACCAGTTTAAACGTAACGTCAACACAAATACATCCACTCATCAATAAACAGGGACTAACCACGCCCAGCCTGCAGCCCCACCCCCTCTCTCCGATCGGCTGGCTGACGTTCAAAAGACAAACTGAACTGACGACTTCAACAAACGCAAAACTCTAACGCCATGGTTTCCACCAGGCCGGGCTCCACACTCACTGTGGCAACCGAGGACACTGTCACCCCTCCCCCAGGGAGGCATTTGTCCCACTCACAAACAACTTCAACAATTAACAAACATCCAAACAAACTAACTGAAAATGTGAAACAGGAAGTGATTCTGAGGCACTGTCTGTCTTTCACTGTTGTAAATAAAGATGTTTGGCAAGTAAAGAATTTTTTTTTAATTAAAACAGCTAGCATGTGTGTAAAGCTAACATGCTAACACAGGAAAACCTTGATGCCAAAATCCATTAAAAAAATAAAAGTTTTAATCCTTGTTTTTATTTCTGTTTAGTTCCCAAGTTTGTCCTCTGGAAAACTTCCATGTAAGCAGGAACATGTTTTGGAGATACAAGGTTTTCCTGCTGAGAGCACATGCTAGTCATAAGCTAATGAGTGAGCTATGTTGGAATTGTGAGGTGTCAGCAGGACATGTGTGTTAGATGGTGGGGGGCATGTAGTGTGTGGCAGTGTGGGGGGGTGGTGGGGCTGTGATGTAACCAATCATGTGGGTGGGGTTGGGGGAGGGGCAGTAAACTCGTGGGGTGTGGCCTCCAGTCTGCAGCGCCCCCCAGTGGGTGGAGGGAGGGAGGCAGGGGTGGTAGGAGGAATGATGCGAGAGATGGGCAGAGTGAGGATGAGCAGGGTGAGGAAGAGGAGGGGGAGGGGCGGAAGGCAGGTAGGCAGCTGGGGGTGGAGCTTCATATGGCAGGTGGAGCAGTGGGGGAAGGGGAAGGGACGTCTGATCTGGGTACAGGAGGGCAGAGGATGGGGCAGAGCCTGAAGTGGCAGAGCTGATCGAGGAGGGGCCTTCAATGGAGGGGGTGGGGCCTGATGATGGAGGAGGAGACAAAACAAATCAAACACATTTAGATCAGAATCTGAGAGTCTTATTGGCTCCAGTCCTAAGAGGAGACTCAGGTGCTTCTGTAAGTATTCAGACCACTTTACTTTAGTTTGATATCATTTAAAATGACTTTTTGGCACTTTAAAGATTTCCCCCTCAGCGTGTTTCCAGGTGTTGGGGAGTTCTCCTGCTCCTGCATGTTTTTAAGTAGTATAAAGCCTTCAGTGTCTCAGAGGGAGCTGAAATCTGATAAATGTCCTGGGTTGGTTGGTAGCGTTGGTTGAAGACTACAAGTTAGAAACTGAAAATAGTTCGAATTGCATTGTGGGTAATGTAGGTGCCAGATTTGGATGAGGAAGAAGGATTTGTGGAATAAAACAATAAAACAGACGACGTCTCTGGTTCTGGAGTTTCAGGACTGACGTGATGAAGCTGCTGACGTCGCTGACTCAGTCAGAGTACCTGTAAGACAACACATCTCCACGGTTTCATGATAAAGACAACAGTCATCAGTACTGACCGCTGCTGTGACCGTCTGTCTGTCCATCTCCTGCCCTGGTGGATTCTGGGTAGGAGGAGGGGGGCTGATGGGGGCCTCGATTTGTCTCAGGGTAAGAAGGAGGGGCAGCTGGGGGCAGAGGACCAGGACCAGGTCAGACAGTCTACAGGAAGGTGAGGTTCTACTTCCTGTTAGGTCTGCAGGTTTTTTCAAATAATATCACTAACTCATTAACCATCTCACTAACTAACCTGGCAACTCACCATTTAACTAACACCAAGCTGAGTGCTGAAACTCCTGTTGGAGTTAATCTGCATCTGCCAATCAAGACATCCACCCTCCAACATCCTCCTAAATAAAACTCATACTGTGAAAGTCTCCCCTCAGTGATCATAATAGGACTCTTATTGTGTAAAAACTGTACTGACTGAAGTTGGAGGTTTTCTCTGAAGGAAGTTTTTCCTCTCCACTGTCTCCAAAGTGCTTCTCAAGGCGAGACCTGTTGGGTCTCTGTAATAACATTATAAAGAGTCGGTCTAGACCTGCTCTGTTTGTAAAGTGTCATGAGATGACTTGTTGTGATTTGGCGCTATATAAATAAAGGTGAATTGAATTGAACTTCAATTCAGTTTGAGCACTGGAACGGCAGCTGAGGAGGCTGCTGATTGGTGGTTCAAGCTGAAACCTGCAGCCAATGAAGTGATTGCTCTCTTTCACCAAGCAGCCAAGTCAGAGAGGGTGTAGGTCTTACCATGCAAGGGGGGGTCCTGGCTCGGGTAGGGTGTGTAGTGCTGGTAGGTGTAGGGGGCCTCTGGTGAGGCGGTGGGGTATGCCTGCTGCTGCTGTTGCTGCTGCCAACAGCTCTGGTGGTACCACTGTGGAGGGGGGTGGAGGTTAGAGCCGACAACACCTGCAGCTGATTCACACCTGATGTAAACTCACGAGACGTCTGTAAATTAAACAGCTTTGCTTTTTAGACTCAACAAGATGTCAGCTGGGATGGAGATGGAGAGCATTTTCACTTTCATCTCTCAAATAAAAACTGACACATTAACCAACAGTAGAAAAAGAGCTTTTAGTCTCTGCTCAGTGATCTTCCTCAACTCTTCCTCTCACTCCATCAAACTGTGGGCTCAGAAACAACAGGTGATGAGGGTGCAGCAGGAAGACACTGATCTCTTACCTGGACTCCTAAGTTGAAGTAGTACTGGAGGACTCTGCCGTCTACACACACACACACAGACACACACACACACACACAGACACACACACACAGACACACACACACACACAGACACACACACAAAGAGACACAGACACACAGACACACACAGAGAGAGATCAGTATGAGACAGGAAGCTGCAGCAGGAAGGGTAACGCTGTGTTAAGTTGGATGACCTCTGACCTCTGGGTAAATCACTGCCGTTAGGGTCATAGGAGTAAGGGGGCGGGGCTACCACAGTGCAAAGAGCCTCACCCAACTCATTAACCAACCAGGGAGAGGTGGCTGGGATCGCCATGGCAACTAAGAACAGAAAACATCAGATTACATTTATATTTGGGTATATATGGGTCACGGAGGACGAGATACACGCACATACGTGTGATTATTTACTAAACACGTGTGTGTGTATATATGTGTGTATGATTAGTACAACTCAGCCATACACATGCGACTGTGTCTGTGTGTGTGTACCTGAGCGTGTCTGTGTGTGTGTGGCTGGCAGGTGAGCAGCTGCAGGTACACGCGACGATGGAGAAGAGGGTGAGGAGGAGGAAGAGGAAGGTGAAGAGCAGATGACTGCTAATGGCTTCACTACCTGAAACACACACACACAGACAGACAGACAGACAGACAGACAGACAGACAGACAGACAGACAGACAGACAGACAGACAGACAGACAGACAGACAGACAGACAGACAGATGGAGGAGTTACCAGCAGTCATATTAGCGATGAAGACCACCAGCCAATCAGTGACTGAGTCAGTCTCACCTCAACTTGCTGCCGCAGCTTGTTTTGTCACCATGGCAACCACGGAAATCCTTATCATGATTATGTCCACTGCACTGATATATTTTTACTACTTTTTATAAATATTTGTGTGTGTGTACCTGCTGTGTGTAGTTGTAGTTCATCTCTGGTCTCGGTGGAGACTCAGCAGGACCTCCTTCCTGCTCGTCCTTTCACAAAGAGAGACAATGTAAGAGACCCTTTTTGTCCTCTCTCCCTCCCTATAGCTCTGAACTTCATGACATCATTGATTACGTTTTCCTTGGATAGTATTATGCAGGGATTTTAGTTCTGACTCGATTACTACACGTAACGCCAAAGAGAGAGAGAGAGAGAGGTCAAAGGTCAGGTGTGTTACCTGGTTGGTGGAGGGCTCAGCAGCAGTGTAAACACCTGAAGTCTGGTAGCTTTGATCTGGAACAGTTCACGTACAGACTTCAGTCACTTCCTGTCTTCAGAAGTCAGTCAGCTATTTGTCAAGATTCTGCAGTCAGATAACACGACTCACCCTGAGTGATGTAGATGTACTCCTCTGTATACTCCGCTGACGGAAACAGACACATGAATCATATCAGAAGTTTACAGAACATCCGTAAAACTCAAAGAAAAGCTATGCTGCTCCACTCTCTGACTACAAGATGATCAAAAACAGAAATAAAGACCCGATCTCTCTGCAGGTGAATAGATCCTGACTACCATCTGAGAATTTATGGTGTGGTCTTGTTTAATTCCTCCATTAGATCCCTTTTTAAAATGTATACATTGATTGTAATAATGTTATTTCAACGTAACGTCTGTCCTCCTCACCCTGGTCCTCTACAGTACTCGTGTCCTCCTGGTCCTCCTCTGATGAACAGACGGTAGTGTTTCCAGATGGAGGTCCGGGAGGGAGGGGCCCCGAGCCTCTCGGAACTCTGTAGGAGGAGCCAGACGGTGGGGGCGGGGCTCCCATGTTGGGGGGTGGTGCCACAGCTGGGCCCTGTTGGAGGAGCCAGATTATATTATGTACATAGTAGTCTGAATCACCAGATGTAGGCTGCTTACTATTTCAGTCACCAGACTTATCCACTTCCACTAACTGTGCGTTACTGTTTTCTAAGTCCCTGGTTTTAACCAGGGCTCGCCTCCCCAATGTTCCACCAAAACAAGTTCCCCTCAGACATTATTTTGAAAGGGCACTGTCACTGCATCCTGCATCCACATCATGCTGTTAAGCAGAGTTACAGGTGAGGAGGTGAATTCGAGTCCAAGTCAAAGTGATGTTGACTCTCCAACATAACCTCACATGACTCAGTTCAGTCGTCAAAGTCTCATTTGAATAAAGACTTTTGTGACTCAAACATTTTATTTGAATTAGTTCTAAAATCATTACGTTACACACTACAAAGGTTTTATCCAACGATATCATCTCGTTCTTGTAGTTTTGGTTTTCTCACCGGCAGAGGAGGGAAGACGGTGTCACTGCCGTCGTCCAGCTGGTAGTATGTGATGGTTGCATCCAGATCAGTTGGCTCCTCCACCGACTCCGCAGAAAAACCAAACTGACACTCTTTATTCAGAGCCGCCAGCTGACGCCGACTACGACTGAACAAACATGATTTGGTGACTTCAGTACTCTGTACTACTGGTTGCTGTACCCATTCATTCTGAACTGATTACTCTCAAACGTAAGATGCACTTCCATGATTTCAGCAGCTAATTAAAGTCCCCATGTGTAAAACATGGTTTTAACTTCTTTCAAGTTATTCTAATGGCATCAGTTAAGCTTTGCTGGTAGTCACTGTTGCTGTCTGTCAGGATCTTTATAATACAACCATTAGGGGGACGCCAGAGTGAGACATTTTCTCAGTTCTACAGGAAGTGGCCTTCAGAAGAGATCATCTGAAGCAGCAGTGTGAAATTGTTTAGACGCGTCATTAGATTCAAATATAAAAGTGTGAGTTCAATTTATTTAATTATAAAATGAATATAGGAAAACAAAACTAATAAAGTTGTTATGTGTCATGTCATTTGACCTACCGTATCAACATCAACAAGCAACAACCAATAATATTTATTTTAAACAAATTACCAGCAAGTGGAGATATACTGTAAATCTGACCTGAAAACAGTGAAACTTCAGAACAAAGACAATATTCTTAAACATGCAGTCGTGTGTCTTTGTGTGTGGATTCCTTTGTTTACCGTGACCTGAAGGCGTAGTTCTCGTAGTCATGGTAATATCGTCTGCCAGGGTGGTAATAGGTCAACTGTGGACCAATCAGGTGACGGTTCAGGAAACGGGTGGAGCTTCTGACCAGAATCCAAGACACAGGTACACACACACATACACACACATTCCTCAGTATTAGTGTGTTTTCAAAAACTAAACAATTCTGACAATTCATGTATTAAACCCTCCATCCACTATGGTGTCAGTGTCTCAGATTTGTTCTGTTTTTCTGTTTCATTCACAGTGAATTGAATATCTTTGGGTTTTAGACTGCTAGTTGAACAAAGCAAGACATTTAAATTACCTGTCCAGAACCCAAGTAAAGTTTTTTGGGGAAAAATGTACCTGACAAAAAGAGTGATCAGTTGAAGATCTGTTTGGATACAAAAGTTTTCCTATAAGCTCTCTAAGCTTTATTCATGTTTGTCTGGTGTCAGACAGGGAACAGGCAGGTGTTTGTCAGTTATAAAGTCCCACCTGGAGGCTCCGTAGCGAGGAGGTCTGGCTGTGGGGTGGTGGTGGTGGGGTGGGGGGGCATAGGGATCATAGGTCATGGCTCCTGGTGATATGGGGGGGGGGGGGGCGGGGGTGACCTGCCGGCTGGAAGCGCGGAGGCAGGGCGGAGGGGGCCGGGCCTCCATATGCGGACGGTGGTGGCATCAGCAGCTCTGCCCCCTTCACTCCGCGAGACTTCCTGAAATAGCGATGACGGTGATGACGCTGACCACGAGAGTCCAAATCTGAAAGAGATGACATTTATCTTATCTTATTTTTATTCTTATTTTAGCTTTTATATTCTACTTATTTGTTATCAAAACAATAGCACCTTCAGACCACAGCAAATTCCTTGTAATGTATGTTACTTGGCAATAAACAGTTTCTGATTCTGACAGAGACAGGGAGACAGTAGGTCAGAAGAGCGTTACAGCAGGTCAGGAGGACGTTACGGTAGGTCAGAAGAGCGTTACAGCAGGTCAGGAGGACGTTACGGTAGGTCAGAAGGACGTTACGGTAGGTCAGAAGAGCGTTACAGCAGGTCAGGAGGACGTTACGGTAGGTCAGAAGGACGTTACGGTAGGTCAGAAGAGCGTTACAGCAGGTCAGGAGGACGTTACAGTAGGTTAGGAGGATGTTACGGCAGGTTAGGAGGAAATAACGGCAGGTTAGGAGGACGTTACGGTATGTCAGGAGGACGTTACGGTATGTCAGGAGGACGTTACAGCAGGTCAGGAGGACGTTACAGTAGGTTAGGAGGATGTTACGGCAGTTTAGGAGGATGTTACGGCAGGTTAGGAGGACGTTACGGTATGTCAGAAGAGCGTTACAGCAGGTCAGAAGAACGTTACGGTAGGTCAGAATCAGAATCAGAATCTGTTTATTATTATTAAGTAACATACATTACAAGGAATTTGCTGTGGTCTGAAGGTGCTATTTGTTGTGATAACAAATAAGTAGAATATAAAAGCTAAAATAAGAATAAGAATAAAAATAAAAATAAGATAAGATAAATAACAACAGTGCAGTGACCAGAATAAAGTTAAGTGTCCAGGTAAAGTGTCCAGTAGGGGGTGGGTGCGTTAATGTAACGCAGGGGGGACAGGGGTGATGTACGTTAATATAACGTGTAAGTAGTGTTTGTGTTCGGGGGGGGTCAATGTAAGTTCGTCAGGTCAGAAGGACGTTACAGTAGGTTAGGAGGATGTTACGGCAGGTTAGGTGGACGTTACAGTAGGTCAGGAGGACGTTACGGTAGGTCAGAGGGATGTGTTGAAAGTTATTTGGTCATCAATTGTTAGGCCCAGAAGAGACAGAAAATCCAGAAGGTAAACTCAAACTGAAATTAAAGCTTGAACTGACACAGATCAACTCTAAACTTGTTCACTGGCAGGAACTTGTCATATTTAGACTTTGTTTCTGAATATTTACAACAGATATGAAGAAGAAAAACACTAAATATATTCAGAGAGGAGGAAGAGAATGAAGGAGCTGAACAGAAACTCAGTGCAAACGTACCAAGGTCACCTTTTCTAGTGGGAGCAGCAACGTTCCAGGCAGGAACTGGATTCACCGGTTTCAGATCAGTCAGAGGAACCAGGTGTCTGACACACAGAGGGAAATGTTAACATTAAAAGATAAACCGTTTTACATCAAAACTGTAGGCTGTACCTCACAGATCAACTCTCCTGCTTTGATCCCGCTCAGTGTGAAATTCATGATCTTGTAACTGACCACACATTTTTCCACAAACCAAACCTTTGAAAACTTCTTGCTAAAACAGTTGGCAGGCTTCTTTGTGAGGGTGCTGGAAGACTTTGCAGCAAGACAACTCGGTCTCTCTGTCAATATAGCACTGAAGAATGTATCGCTGCAATTGACTACATGGTTTAGGTTGTGTGTGTTACTTCTCTCCCAGCTCCTCGATGAAGACGGTGACTGCTGAGGAGTGTGTTCCTACTTCCTGGATGAAGGCATTGTAGTACTTCCCCTTCGGCTCCAGACGCACCTGAAATACACAGATGGAGGTAAATACACCATCATCATCATTTTCATTAGACCTTTTTCAATAACATCCAGTTTTTTGGTCAATTTCATATATTGTCAATCTTACAGGAGAATATACATTCAAGTACGCTGCAGCAGCTTTATTCTGTTCTCAGTTTTATGGTTCAGCTGTAGCTAACATGTAGCTAAAATTCAAATGTTAGCATTAAGCTAAAACAACTGGAAACATACTACAAGTTGCCACTCGCAGGCTCATCAGAGCTACATCAGGTATTCATGATACACTTGCATATCTAGACTGCACAGCCACGTCAGACCATTAAGAGAGGCATTGGAGGAAGACCTGGGAGTAAGATTACTGATCCTGATGCAGTTTTACTACCAGTAGTTGCAGTGAGCTGAGTTTTAACGCCATCAGTGTTGTTAAGTGTTTTGTTACCTGACACTTGTCTCCCAGGAAGTACTGCCTCCCTGCAAACACCATGTAGTCTGTCTTCTGCATCTCTGTCAGTCACACACAGACCACTTCAGTTACACAGCATCACAGTGATCTGATTACTTACTATTACTCATTCATTAATAATTTCATATTAGTACCAGTCACTGTAAACAGATTACACATCACACAAGCTAGCTGCTGCTGGGGTGGAGGATTATCATCTTTCATTATCTAAAGACTGTTTCTGTCATGTAGAAATATCAAACTCAAACCTGTACTTCATGGTGTCATTCATGACTGTGTTAAATATTAGCTCATGACAAAATACTCTTTATATCAAACAACAATAAAAATGTTATTTTGATAGCAGTCTGATTTTTACATTTAAACTGTTGGCATGATCTTTGTCAACCTGGAAATAACAAAATAAATAATAAAAATTTCATGAATTTTAAATTGACAGAAAACTTTCTCTGTGTGATTCAGACATGCGTTACCTTTGCAGGTGTCCTGCCAGACATCAAACTCCAGGTTTCTGTAAACCTCTCCGTCCAGAGACTTCATCACTTTATAAGGAAGAGACAGTCTGGAGGGGGGCAGGGCATCTGCAGGGGGCTGAATAATAAAAACAACTACGAGTCAGTCAGGACCTCAGTCAGGACTCAGGACCTTCATTCCGGTATCAGGACCTCAGTCAGGATCTCTGCAGGTTTCAGGGTTTTGGTGCTTCAGCTTGGACTCAGCTAATATATTACTGATATGATAGATTTCTAACTTCCTGTCTCTTTTGTTACAGCAGATTATTATTAATAATTTCCCCCCGGGATCAATAAAGTATTTCGGATTATTGAAACTGTTTTTGAATGGATGTGTTGGTTGATTTTGGACCGTGGAAAGTGAGCCGATCTTTTCTGCGTTTACTTACTGTAGCCGATGCAGTCACGACTTTACGCCCCACATTCGTTTTAAGTGGTGGATCACTGTCAATAGTTGTTCTTAACGGATGTTTGCACAAAACACTACGTTAGTATGCAGGTCTGGGTGAGTGTTGCGGCCAGTGTGATCCCATTGCAAGATTCATTTTGTGTCTGTGGCAACTGTCAGACAAATACATCATCATCCTCAACAAGAAACACAAATCAAGTACAACAAAACGGAACTGACACAGAGCAACACTGACAGGTGTGAAGGACCTCTGAGCTCAGGTGTGAGAAGGTGACGGTGAACCTGAACCTTCATCCTAATGGTAACAACTCAGTTTCTTCCCAACGGAGCTCAAATTCTAACTGAACTGAAAGTTGAATTAAATAAAACCTGACCTGCTGCTTGTTTCCCTCCACTGCTGCTGTGTGAACATGACTTCATTGGTTGATAGAGATAAACAGCTGGTGGAGCTAATCAACAGCTGGGGGAACTAATAAACAGCTGGTGGAGCTAATCAACAGCTGGGGGAACTAATCAACAGCTGGGGGAGCTAATCAACAGCTGGTGGAGCTAATCAACAGCTGGTGGAGCTAATCAACAGCTGGTGGAGCTAATAAACAGCTGGGGGAGCTAATCAACAGCTGGTGGAGCTAATCAACAGCTGGGGGAACTAATCAACAGCTGGGGGAGCTAATCAACAGCTGGTGGAGCTAATCAACAGCTGGTGGAGCTAATCAACAGCTGGTGGAGCTAATAAACAGCTGGGGGAGCTAATCAACAGCTGGTGGAGCTAATCAACAGCTGGTGGAGCTAATCCTCCAGTCGCTGCTATTAAACCACCACAGAAGAAGAAGAGGAGGACACGACGAGATGACGTCATTAAAGAGCTCCAGTGGGAGCTCAGACGACGGAGAACCATGTGGAGAACATGATGGAAACATGACATCTGTGTCGTGATGAAGGTCACAGCCTCCTCATCGCTGCACACAGGTTTGATGTTTTCAGATCTTCACCTTCAGTCACAGCTTCATGTACTGCAGCGTTTATTCATCAAGTCTGTTCCTGGTTTCATCCACTGACTTTTACTTTAATTATTTTAACTGTGGTCAGTTAGTTCACTTCTGTATAGCAGCTCCATCATGACGCATCACATATTTACACCAGCCTCCCTCCCACCTTTGTGTCGTCTGTCACAGCTCGGAGTTTCTCTTCAGCAGCTCCACCCGACTCAGAGTCCTCTCTGCAGGATAAAACAAACGCACACATCTGTACAGGTCTGTTCATGTGAAACATCTGTTTATGAAATGTAACCAGCAGAACAAACTGGAAGTGATGAGCTGAGAGGATTGAGAGAAAGAGAGGCGACGTCTCCACAGACCTGTAACTTATTTTTCTTATTATTATTATTATGCCATAGTAATTAGGTTTATATGAGCCTTGAATTTACGCTCTTATCTTGGGCTGATTTGTTTGATTTGTTCCTTTGTTTTGTTTTTTCCATACATATATTTTTGAACAGGGTTTGGTGGGACGTTCAGGGCGACCGCGACGTCCAGTTATATGGGTCATTCCGCCAAAAGAGTGCAATTTGCTCGTTGTAACTCTTCAAAATTAAACTTCATTTTTCATTCCATTTCAATATAGAATTTAGTAATATACACATTTACTCATTCAAAATGAGTACTGGTCAATCTCAGGCTACTTTATTTAATTTATTGCAACTTTCGAAAGTTTATTATCATTGCATTTTTTTCTCTGCTGTTACCAAAACTCAAATGCCATTTTAAAACCATGTTTAAAAGAATATCAACCACATACATTGTTTTCCATTAGAAAAAGAGTTAATGTAGAAGAAATGGTTGGTTACATGATGAAAATACTAATATTTATGACAAAAAAATTACTATATTTTGACCAGAGTTGTATTTCTCTAAGAATGCAAATCAAACCTTTTCCTTTATAGGACATAAAAAAAACAAATTTAATCCAAAGATTGAGCTTGTATTTCATCAAGCAATCAGACAACTGTTGGAGCCAATATAAATGTAAAAATACAGTTTATTTTCTTTATTTTTGAAGAAACAATTGAATAATCAGAAAAAAACATTTGGTAACAGGAATGAAAATCGGTAACAGGAATGAGTATGTGAGTGCGTTATGTGAGTGTGTGTGATCTGTTTATTGTGTCAAACCCATTGCACTACTGAGCTACATGAAGAACATCATATTAAAATACATTGTTGCTAGTATTGGTAAGATTAAAAGACAGAACATATACAAAATTATTAAAATACATCAACATTTCAAAAAACTGTTAGAGGTAGTATAGTGGGAGTAAAAAAGGAAAGGCCCACCAACTGCAAACTATGTGAGACATCAGGTTTGAATGAGAGATCTGAATTCTGTGTGTGTGTGTAAACGTACTGGCTTTGTGCCTTTGTGTATGACACAGTGAAAGACGAGAAAGAGCGATGTACTGTAGTGGTTTGTCGGTTTGTCTTGCTTCTCTCCCTTTAGCATGTCACAGATCCACAGTATTGGTTCTTTACATCTGAATAAGATAAAATGGACACAGACAAAAAGTTAAGATGTTACGTTCTTGGATCTATGCATTGACCATCATTTCCAATAAATTTGAAAATATTCTACACCTTCTACAAAATATATTCATTATCCCCAGTTTTACACCAATCATGACTTTAATAGATTTAAAAAAAACAAGTAACTGACCTCTTCTAAGACTTTCTGTAGCTTTCCCCAGATTTCTTTGTCAATTTCCACATGACGTGATGTGACTGGTTTAGGGGGTTTGATGACGGACACAATATCATCGAACAGGTACCACAGAATATCATTTCGGGCTGGCCAGAAAAACCTGTTAAACCCCTACTTTTACTCAATGGTCCCTGTAATTATGATTCACAAAACTGATCTCAGATGACAGCAACTTTAGTTAGCCTATTTCATTTAAAATGTATGCAATCATGTAAACTAATTAATATTCATTCATTCATTATATTATTTACATTCATTCATTCATTGTATTCTTTTAATTAATATAAAAGGGCATCAGAGGGCACTAGCCTACTCATTGCTGTTACCGCCAACTCAGTGCTGTTACTCTTTATTTGAGTAACAGCAATGAGGGTAACAGCAATGAGTTTTTAGCATAAAATTAGCAATTGTGTGAAATCTAGCCACTTAGCATCTATGCTAGTAGCTTGAGCACATGGAGCACATTCTTAAGATTTAACTGAATATTTTACTTTTGATATCAACAAATATCGTCTTAGAGATAATTGAGGTAACAGGACTGAGTTTTTAGATTGACCGTCTCTGACACAGCTAATATATCATTAAATTTAAGGAAAAATAAATGAGATAACTTACTTTTGGTCTTCCCATGACTTGCAGAAGACCCAAATGATGTCACTTCCTGCAGAAAATGTCACTGGTGGAATATTCCAAAATTTTCAGAGGGGGGAATGTGTTTGGGTAACAGCAATGAGTGAAAACCTGGGGACAGCACTAAAATGTGAATTTTAACCAAAATATAATGACGTTTTTGTAAAACTTTTGTTTTACAAGTGTAGATAGAATATGGAGTCACACTTAAATGCAAAAAAAAATAGATTTTGGAAGGATTTTGTTCATGATGCATTGTGGTAAAGTGTAGCGTTTGGCTGTGGGGACAGGCAAGAAATGCTATGTATCAGTGTTTTGGATGCCTTTTTAAAATATTTAAAAAATATTTAAAAAAGATATATCTGTAATTTCTACAATGATTCATGTGTACGGTGTTTTGTATATAATTTGTATTATATTATTACTTGTGTTTATACATTTAATATACAATAATATGCTGGGGACGGAAATGTCACTCTTTTGGCGGAATCGCCCATATAGTAAACAAGCCAAGTTAACCCTCCGAGCTAATGCGTGCTAACTACGCCAACGACGGGTCAAAATGTTTTTTGTCAACACTAGATACAAAAAATAATTACAAAAATGTAACTTGATTATTACAGCATCACCTTGAGGAATATTTTCACGGGTCATAAAAACCTTCGACTTGGCCATCTGGGGATTCAAACCCTGGACCTTTCTGTCCCCAGAGAAGGGGACTTACTGTCTGCACCACTGGGGAGACCTAGTTTAAACACCTTCTTACAACGTGAGGCAATGACTGGGGTATTTGTGTCTGTTCAAACTTAAAACTTCAGAAAAATATCAGTCTGCTGGTTTCAGGTGTTTCATCAAACACTGCACAAAATAGAAAATGTTGTGCATACAGCACAGATTACAGCAAGATATTAAATATCACTGCAGACTCAGCATTTGATCTGAACACCATTTGAAACACTTGATATCTACAATCTACAGAATGACTGTGTCCATTTTTGACTTGTGGAGATATATGTGTTAATTGATTTTGCATATTTTGAAAAATATTCTGAAAATATTCTATTACTTCTGAACTGACCGTAGCTGTAGTGAGACAAACCTTTGTCACACATCAGTGGGTGTTCTGAAAACATTTCAGCTCTGTAGGACCTGCTGTGACATTATATAATATAATATCGTCACCCTATTAAACTAATGGCATAAGTCATATTTTCTAGTTTTTGGGAAAACACAAAAATCATGGTCATAAATGTGTGATCATTCTGCAAAATGCACATTTATTTTTTCACAAATCCTATCCAATCCTGCCCCACCATCCTTAAGGCTACATTACAGAAAGAAGTATGCTGGCTAGGAATAGGTAGCTAGCTAGATGTTGGGTACGTTGGCTAGCTAGTAGTTGCTAGCTTTGTAATTCAACTATAACTTGTGAAATTGAGACTAGATTACTACAAAATATTACAGCCTAGCTTATGCGATGGTAAACCTTATCACTTACCAGTAGAAAATGATCCGAGAATCATGTTTAGGGCTTCTTCTGCATCATAAATCTTCTTCTTTCTTGAGGCAGCTGCCATCATGAAAGCTTGTTAAATGGCCTAAGTCAAAATTGTAAAATGGCCTAAGTCAAAATAAAATGGCCTAAGTCACACTCTTGGCATAGGCCATTGTCTTACAGGGTAAAAAGAGCATGATCCTTTCAAGTAAGGGCTTAGGTGACTTTACCAGAGGTGGCCAGCATCACAAAGAGCCGATTTAGGCCAAAAAATCCTTTTGCTCAAAAAGTGACTTATGCCGTTAGTTTAATAGGGTGACGATATGTAATATAGATAAACGCTCATAAACCACTCCCCATTTTGCCAGTCATGACCAAACTTTATACAATTAATTGGACATTTTTCACTCAAATCCGTGCAGCTAATTATGAGATTTTTGCATTTGTGGCACCCCCTAGTGGCAGAATATCCCAGACAACGATGGACGCTGCAAGCAGCTTTTCCAGTGGCCAATCGGCCCGCTCTGAACGAGCAGACACACGACTAGTCAAACTATATCATATGAAGTTGCTGTGAGCTGTAAATTCAGAGGATAATGTTATCTCGGAGCCTGCCCGGGCGAGGCTTCTCAGCCTGATGTCATGATGATGTAGAATGACATCATCAGCTTTAAAACTGTTTGTCACAGATGAATATTATTGTGTGTGTGTGTTTACCTGTGACCTCGCTCCTCTGGTGTGTCGTAGCCGATGTCGATGTCACTACACATTGACGGGCTGTTTCTATAGCGACGACCTCCGACCCTAAAGGCCTCCATGGCCTGACAGAGCTCCGCCTCCTCCAACCCAAACACCTGAGTGTAGAGCAGCTCGTACAGGAGAGCTACACACACACACACACACACACACACACACACACACACACACACACACACACACACACACACACACACACACACA
This sequence comes from Enoplosus armatus, assembly GCF_043641665.1. NCBI lineage: Eukaryota > Metazoa > Chordata > Actinopteri > Centrarchiformes > Enoplosidae > Enoplosus > Enoplosus armatus. The sequence goes on along the minus strand of NC_092181.1, from coordinate 28,540,231 downwards.
CACACACACACACACACACACGTAATGTTTGTTTCTACTCTTGTAATGACCCTTATTGACATCATGCATTCCCCCTAACCATCACAACGCCAAACTTAATGTTTAGTGTTAAAGTAGCAAAATCTCAGAGATGAAACTGGGAAATGTTGAACTCTTCCTTTAAAGCTGTCAATCACTCTGACCTATCAATCACTGATTAGTACTCACACTGACAGAGTGCAGCGGAGGCGGGGTAACTCCTCTGGTAAACAATGTCATAGTGACCGTTGATGGAACAACACAGCGTCACCTAGGCAACACAGAAGACTGACGGTCAGTACTGACCAATCACAGAGTTAATGTCATGTGACCTGCTGTGTTGTAACCCCTAACCTGTAGGTCATCACTAATTACCTCACAAACTGTGTATTTAAAAGTGCACTGATCACAGAACCAGCTGATCAGCCAATCACAGTTCAGTCTGCAGATCATCATGAGGAACATCACAGAAACTTCTCAACAAACTTCTTCACCTTGTCAACAAAGTCGTCCTCTGAGATCACTGTGGCTGGTTTCCCCGGGTAACGATAGATCAGGAAACAACGCCTACACAAAGACACACACACACACACACACACACTTAGTGAAATCCTCTTCTTCTCCTTGTCGAGAGTCAGATGTTCAGATTGATGTCACTCTCATGTCTGAACTATAAATATGAAGCTACAGCCAGCTGACATGGAAATCTCACTTTCTACAATATGGGACCTTTAAACTTTCATTCAATAAATAAAAAAACTTTTATGGAACTGAATATCATCAATATGTCAGGTCGTTTCCAGGTTGGAGCAGCAGAACGTCACATGATTAGATAACGTAACAGGTGAGTGAACCTGAGAGATCTCACCTGTAGAGCTGAGACAGAGCCTTGATCTCCACCTGACCCACTGTCTCCTGAAAACATACACACTGTTACACACTGCTACACACTGCGCTACACACTGTTACAAACTCCGCTACACACTGCGCTACACACTGCGCTACACACTGCGCTACACACTGCTACAAACTACACTACACTGTTACAAACTGCTACACACTGCGCTACACTCTGCTACACACTGTTACAAACTCTGCTACACACTGTTACACTCTGCTACACACTGTTACACTCTGCTACACACTGTTGTGAACTGCGCTACACACTGCTACACTCTGTGCTACACACTGCTACAGACTGCACTACACTGCTACAAACTGCTACACTCAGTTACACTCTGCGCTACACACTGCTACACACTACAACACTCAGTTACACTCTGCTACACACTGTGCTACACTGCTACACACTGCGCTACACTCAGCGCTACACTCAGTTACACTACACACTGGTCAGCTGTGAGTGGACTGAAGGTCAAAGGTGACAGCAGCTCACCTTCGGGTCTTCCAGACGCTCCAGATATTTCTCAAATGAACCTTCAACAAACTGAAAAAGAAAACAGATGAGCTGAAAACAACCTTTTCTCTCCACACTTATGTTGTTCTACTTTTTACCACCTGACTGGTTTCTGACTGGTCACAGCCCGGTCACTTACTGGTTACTGACTGATGACTGCCTGATTACTGTCTGGTTTAAGCCTGGTTACTGTCTGATTTAAGCCTGGTTACTGGCTGGTTTAAGCCTGGTTACTGTCTGATTTAAGCCTGGCTACTGGCTGGTTTAAGCCTGGTTACTGTCTGATTTAAGCCTGGTTACTGGCTGGTTTAAGCCTGGTTACTGGCTGGTTTAAGCCTGGTTACTGCCTGACGCAAACAAAGTGGCACATCTGGAGGAAAACTGATCTGCTGTCAGTCAGTCAGTCAGTCAGTCGTAACTCACTGGTTCAAAGTTGCATCTGTTGGCTCTCATGTAGTTGGCGCAGTCCTGCCGGATCCTCTGATGGTAGTTCTGAGAGAAATACAACTACACACACACACACACACACACACACACACACACACACACACACACACACACACACACACACACACACACACACACACACACACGTGTAATTAACAACTACACTAACCGTTCCGTAAAAATTAGTTCAACCAACCAATCAGCTCACAGTACAGTTCAGGATCAGTGTGTAACTGGTCAGACTGGATGTAACATTAATTGATGAGTGATGCAGATCTGAGGCCAGCTGTACTCATACAACATGAAGTCACATGTTCATTACTGTCTCCTGTTGAACGGTTGATAAAAAAAATAAAAAACAGGTTTGTCTGGATTCATATTATATATATATATATATATATATATATATATGTGTGTGTGTGTGTGTGTGTGAATCCAGACTAACCACATTATATACATTATATATATATATACACACACACGTTACATACATTATATATAATGTGAATCCAGACTAACCACTAACTCCAGTTAAATAAATGTAGAGGAGGAAAAAGAGGGAAAAGAGGAGACAAAACCGTCTGGTATGGATGCCGAACAGCTTGGCAGCTATTAGGGCTCAGAAACAGAAACAGCAGAGGATATCAGTATCAGTGGATATCAAGACGTCTGCAGTCTGTTAGCAGGATGGAGCTGGACAATAAGTACTGATGTTAGTAGATTCACTGAGACTGAGACTGACCCTGAAGGTAAAGTGGTAACAGGTATGAGGCCTAAAGGATGAAGGACAAGTACCAACTGAAAGTTAAAGTTTTCAGCTTTGATTTAAAGGCCTCAACAGAGTCCGACTGTCTGAAGTCAGCAGGAGGATTATTCCAGAGAAAAGGGGCTGGATGCAGCCAGCTGACTTCTGTTTAAAACTGCGGACAGACAGGAGGCCGGGTCTCTGAGAGAGGACGGGATGGGACATAAGGTTTAATGAGATCACAGAGCCGACAGTTTTATAAATCATCAGAAGCACCTTAAAATCTGATCTGACAGGGAGCCAATGAAGGGAAGTGAAAACTGGTGGAACATGGTCACAGGTTGTGGTTTTAGTTGAGGTCCTCACTGCAGCGTTCTGAACCATCTGAAGACTTTCAGTAGCAGTGACCGTTATAGTAATCCAATCCAGATGAGACAAAGGCCTGAATGAGGATCTCGACAGAACAGACCTGATGTCGGCTCTGTTGGTTGGTGGAAGGACGACATCCTGGTGAGGTCTGTAATGTGCTGAGACTCTGGGCTGTTGGACTTTGAGAGATCACACAGTTGTTGAGAGTTACTGTTACTTCATCAAACTGGTATCCATGTGGAGCAAGGCCAATGACCAGCATCTTAGTTTCATCAGAAGTTAGGAGCATGATGTTACATCATCCAGGAATCACAGCAGATAAACAGGCCTCTGGATTTCTAATTTGAGCGTCATCGTCTCCTTTAGAGGAACATACAGCTGAGCGTCATCAGCGTAGCAGCACATTTATTCCAAAACTGTGTATGATTAAGCCAAGAGGTCAAATACATAAAGAGAAGAGCAGAGGGCCAAGAACAGAGCCCTGAGGTGCTCCATATTTCACTTCAGAAAATAATGTTAAAATAAGAAACACACTGAGTTCTTCAGAAAAAACAAGATGTTAACCATGTGAGAGCCAGGCCAGAGACACCTGAGTAGGTTTCAAGACAGTCGTCTCATGTTTAACAAAGCTTTGACATCACTTCCTGTTGTTCTGAAGAGATTTACAGAAGCAGACCCGAGACATCAAACCCAGATAACATCAGATCACAGTGGTCACACCTCTGCTGCTCTCTGACTGTACAGGTAAGAAAACTTTTACTTTTACTTCAGTCCACTTTAAATATGGGTCCTGGCAGTTTGGAGGGATCCATTTCCATGGTAACTGAGTCAGACTTATTCAAAGCTGCTCAAACAGAATTGACTGAACTCAGACTGGTTTATAAAACAGCCCTCAGGTGTTCTGTCACCTGGTGACACCTGTCAGCACAAACAGAACATCCAACTCAAGAGTCAGACCCCTCCCCAGCTGTCTGACCTCTGACCTCTCCCCAGTCACGACCTCCCCTCAACCCGGCTCTACCTGCAGTCCTCCCTCGGGTGTTAGCTGTGACCTGTAGTCCGGCTCACCTGTTCTGACACGGCTCGGAAGAGACTGGACGCGTCCCGGGCTACCATCTTCCTGTAGAGGCCCAGACTGCACAGGTACTCGTCCATGTTGACGAAGTACTTCTTCAGGCCTTTCTGCATCCCGCCGCCTGTAAACAAGCCACAACATTCACGGTAAACTCGGTAAACACGGTCCGGTTCAGACGCGACAGCACGAGCCGCTGCCGTGACACCGACAGGTGAGTTTAATCAGGTCTGATCAGCGCGCGACACCGCTCAACGCTACTGAGGCGTTCACGGACCCACCGACGATTACAATTATAGAGTTTAAACTGTTCCCATATAAAAGTGATATTAATATTAATATTTCACAACAAACTGAGGAAAGAAAACTAAGAGCTTGATCTGATTTGTTCTGCTGGTCATCACTTCGTTTTACATTTCCGGTTACATTACATTAAACAATATAAGAAAACTGTAAAAGTCCAGTATTATCAGCTAAATGAAGGCTACGAAAAGTACTCATTATGAAGGCTGTAAGTGATTATACTATTCTATCCTATATTATTGGATTATTAATATGATGCATGTGGAGCTCGTTTTAACTACTTTATATAATATTTGGTAGTTTGGTTTAAAACAATGTGTCATATTTTATTTGTTTATGTTTTGTTTTTTAAGTCAACTACCTACAGCTGTCAGATATATGTAGTGAAGTAAAAAGTACAATATTTCTCTCTGAAATGTACTGTAGTAGAAGTATAAAGTAACAAAGGAGCTCGTGAAGATTAAAAACAAAACAGGTCATTCTTTTGTTTGCATATTTAGTGGATTTGACAGTCCTCCTGATGGTGGCGCTGTGAGGATTGACATCTTTTAACAGTTTGTCTTGATAACGAATTCAAATGTTCAGCTGCTCTGTGTTTTTATTTGGTCCTACAACAGAGTGTACGAAATAAGATGATGTCATATATGTTTGATTACCATAGAGGAAAGATTGAAATGTTGAGCATTTAAAATCACTGCGAAGGTTAAACGTTGCTGACAGTATTTTGCAGCAGGCCGTGTGTGTAAACATGTAAATGGAGCAGGTGATGTACAGGTGTTTGAGCAGCAGGTACTGTAACACGGTGTGAGGCTAAACTCTGGTTCTTTTGAATCTGATGTGAGATCCTCTGAATCTGTTAGCGTTTTTTTAAAAACAGGCGCGAAAACGTTTTATTTAATAAATGCATTGTTTAATTTCCTGTTCTCGTTTTGTGTTTTCTGACAGAATAAAAGCAAACCAAACCATGATTTACCATTTATGTGAAGTTAAGGAGGAGGATTCTTTCATTTAATAAAGGAAGTGCAAATAAAACATGTAATAAACATGAGAGACTGTGGATCAGACTGGGAACACTGAGCTGTGCACTTTGAACAGTAGGTGGCGGTAAAGCTGGTAAAGTGGTTTAACGTCACAGTCATATCCACAGAAGAAAAGTGGTCAGAGTGCACATGCGCAACACAACAACCTGTAGTTCCTGTGAGGGTCACCATGGTTCAGGTTCAGCCCAGTACTGTATTGGATTCTGTCAGTGGTTGACCAGAGTCTGTGGTCCAGATGTTCAGACTGCTCCGCCGGAGGCTCCGCCTGCTCAGCGGGCCGCCGAGCCGCCTCTCTGCCCGCTCAGCTTGCTCCTTCAGCGGCTCTCCTCCGGAGCTGCCCGCTGCCCGTGTCCGCAGCACCTTCCTGGACTTCTTCCGGCAGAAACACGGACACCGGCTTGTCCCGTCCTCCCCGGTCCGGCCTAGAGGAGACCCCACCCTGCTGTTCGTCAACGCCGGCATGAACCAGGTCAGTTTGGAACGAGACTGGTCGGTCTCGTCCTGTCTCGGTCCGGTCTGTTCTGTTCTAACACCGGCAGCAAGCCAGCAATTGTTGTCAACCAGTCTGAATTCTGCCACAGCTGTGTTTTATTTTACTACTTATTCATATATATGTGTGTGTGTGTGTGTGTATATATATATATATATATATATATGTGTGTGTACACATATTTTTTATTTTTTATTTTTATTTCTATTCTTATTCTTATTTTAGCTTTTATATTCTACTTATTTGTTATCAAAACAATAGCACCTTCAGACCACAGCAAATTCCTTGTAATGTATGTTACTTGGCAATAAACAGTTTCTGATTCTGATTCTGATTCTGATATATACATACATACATACATACATATAGAGAAAGAGAGCTGTGACTGTCTGTCTGTCAGTCTCTACAGTTAGTATGCACACAGACTGTTCTCTGCGGACTCTGGTTTCAGTTTAAGCCGGTCTTCTTGGGGACCGTCGACCCTCGCAGTGAGATGGCCTCGTACCGCCGAGTGGTCAACAGTCAGAAATGTGTCCGAGCTGGTGGCAAACACAACGACCTGGAGGACGTGGGCCGAGACCTGTACCACCACACCTTCTTCGAGATGCTGGGAAACTGGTCGTTTGGAGACTACTTCAAGGTGAGGGAGGGGGGTCACTTCCTGTGAATAGGGGCAGAGAAAACCCTGTTCAGCATCACAGTGATGGACTTTTGTCTGTGTGTCTGTAGGAGGAGGCGTGCTGGATGGCGTGGAGCCTCCTCACTGGGCATTATGGGATACCTGCAGACAGACTGTATGTGTCTTATTTTGCTGGAGACACTGCTTCAGGTTTACCAGCTGACGAAGAGACTCGACGCATCTGGTTAGACATCGGGTGGGTCTCTGTTCAGCTGTTGGTCTCCACACGTGTTGACAAGGTTTCAGTGCTTCAGTCAGTCTCTGCTGGAGGGTGATATCAGCACACAGTAGTAAACAGGAGTCATTCCCTGTCGATCCGCCCGAGCTCCACGGGATCTTCTGTGATTGGTGATGCCGTTTTCCAAGAGAGCTGATTGGTCAGTAGGTGGAGCTTTTATACGAGTTGATATGTTATCTGGAACATCACCTGCTCCAGAGCAGGTTAGGTGTGCAGCATAAGTTACCATGGCGATGTACCCCGGTAAAAAGAGAACCACCGTCGTAACACTGGAAACACAGTTAACCCACTGACCTCAAATCCTGCTTTGTAGTACAGGCCTCAAGTCTTATACATCTGAGTTATGGTAGCTGACAGTCGGTCTCCTCCTCAGGGTTCCTCCTGGTCGCCTCCTGCCGTTCGGCCTGAAGGATAATTTCTGGGAGATGGGGGACTCTGGCCCCTGTGGCCCCTGCACCGAGATCCATTACGACCACGTAGGAGGACGAGACGCCACAACGCTCGTCAACGCTAACAGTCCTGATGTGGTGGAAATCTGGAACCTGGTCTTCATGCAGTACAACAGGTTCATATGCACACCTGAACAAGTATCTGATACATGTAAAACCAGTTCAGAACATATTGGGACAGTTCAGCACAGTGTAAACGATTAGCACTGAACCAGTTTGCTGGTTATACTAGGCAGCACCCAGTTTTATGGGTTGTGTTTCGGTGTGTGTTATGTCAGGGAGGTGGACCACAGTCTGCAGCTGCTGCCCCAGTTCAGTGTGGATACTGGGATGGGACTGGAGCGACTGGTGAGCGTCCTGCAGGGTAAAAGATCAAACTACGACACTGACCTGTTCACCCCGCTGCTCCACGCCATCCACCAGGTACACAACACTAAAACACCTTAACACTGTGTACACCAGGTACACCATAACACCAGGTACACAACGCTTAAACACCTTAACACCATGTACACCAGGTACACAACACTAAAACACCTTAACACCGTGTACACCAGGTACACCATAACACCAGGTACACAACGCTAAAACACCTTAACACTGTGTACACCAGGTACACCATAACAGCAGGTACACAACGCTTAAACACCTTAACACCATGTACACCAGGTACACAACACTAAAACACCTTATCACCGTGTACACCAGGTACACCATAACAGCAGGTACACAACGCTAAAACACCATAACACCGTGTACACTGTGTACACCATGCACACCATAACACCATGTAAACCAGGTACACCATGTACACCATGTACACCATGTACACCAGGTACACCATGTACACCATAACACTGAGTGCACCAGGTACAACTCCACCGGCTCCCATTCCGACAATGGATCCAATTCAAAATCCTTCTCCTCACTCATAAAGCCTTCCACAACCAGGCCCCCACCTACCTCACTGATGTGCTCCACCACTCAGGACCATAAAATAAGATAATCCTTTATTAATCCCTCAGCGGGGAAATTTGCATTGTTACAGCAGGGACATAAGAGACATAAGTAAGAAAAAATCAAGATATAATAAATAAAAAACAATTAAGATAGTTATAAAAACCTTAAGAACAATTAAAAAAACAACAACTATAATTTACAAATTTACACATTTACAATTCACAGAACGGATAAGGGAATTATACTGTATTGCACATAGAGAGATATAGATATTGCACCATTTGTTATACATTCAAAAATATTGTTTTGCATGAGAGTGGATTGTCCATGTCGGTGTGTGAGGTCTACTGGGAGCAGGTCTGATTGTAAAGCAGCCGGGAGGAAAGACCTGCGGTGTCTCTCCTTCACACAGCGCCGGTGAAGCAGCCTGTCACTGAAGGAGCTGCCCAGTGCTGCCAGAGTGTCCTTCATGGGGTGGGACATGTTCTCCCTCAGGGATGATAGCTTAGCCATCTTCCGCCTTTCTCCCACCACCTCCACTGACTCACGAGCTCAGGACCTGGGGCGACAGAGTCTTCTCCATAGCTGCCCCCTCCTCTGGAACTCTCTCCCCAGACACATCTGAGACTGCACCGAACTGCCCACGTTCAAATCAATGATCCAAACTAACCTTTTCAGAACTGCTTTTAATGATTGTGCTTGTGTTCAGTCCAGTCCAGTTGCTTTAGGAGTCCCTGAAAAGCCTCTGTGAATAAAATGTCTTATTAGAATTATTATTATGTCCTCAGAGGTCGATGGTGGGGTCCTACGGCGGCAGGACAGGCGCGGCGGACGAGGGGAAGGTGGACATGGCGTACCGAGTGGTGGCCGACCACATCCGCACTTTATCGGTCTGCATTGCTGACGGAGTTCATCCAGGCATGTCAGGAGCAGAGTGAGTCATCGGCCAACCAGCTGTCAGCTTCAGTTAAACAGCTGATGAACAGTTGGTTTCTGTTGTGTATCTGTTGTGTATCTGTTGTGTATCTGTTGTGTAAAAGGTTGGTGTTGAGGAAGATTCTGCGACGGGCGGTTCGGTTCTGTGTCGAGGTCCTTCAGGCTCCTCAGGGGGCACTGGCCAGCCTGGTGCCTACTGTGACCCACATACTGGTAAAATACATTTCCCATAATCCTTCTGACCAGAATAAAGTAACAAACATTTTAAATATGAACTATGAAGAGAATAAAAAGACAATTGAAAGGATGAAACATTAGAAAATATAAAATCTGTGGATATTTATTGAACAGCAGAGTTGTGCTTTAAACAATGATATTGATTGATGGATTGATGTCCTGTGATGGCAGGGCGATGTGTATCCGGAGCTCCACAGGGAGGCAGACAGGGTGAGTAACACTGTGCAGACTGAGAATATTAAAGCAGCAATAATCAAATCAGAACACACACGTTATCATCTTACAGAGAAGCCATGGGCAACTTGTTTATTTGTTTTCACAAGAAATAAACACAGTGAACGTCCCAAATACTGCAGTCGTGCCTCTAAATACACTTAAACACGGATTTACATAACAGGAAGTTGTCATCAGCAGGCGTTGATCAACAGTTGATGTTCTTTCAGATCATGGATGTCATCAACGAGAACGAGGCTCACTTCCTGTCATCTCTGCAGCAGGGCAGCAGGCTGATCCTCCGAACACTCAACATAAAGGACTACAAACATGGACTCTTTCCCGGTCAGTACCTTCTTGAGCTACTACAACTCCCATCAGCCACCTGGACAGGCTGCGGGCAGAATTCAGATTGGTGTTTCTGAAGCTTTCATCCACTTCTCATGGTCTTCCTCAGTGGATGTTTGTTAGGAGTTGGTTCAGATGTTATCATGTGACCCTGTATGAAAGTTTGATCACATGATAATAGCTAGCTGTTTTATCGTGAGTCCATAAAAACATGAACCACTTGTCAGGGTTGTGGGTTCTAGTGGATATGGGTTTGCTACTCCCTGATGAAACAAAGATACTAGTTCCTTGGTGACACAGCCTATCCTTTGAACAGCTGGCTGATGACGACTGACACCCCAGCAACTTGTGTACGACCACAAAACCAGTAGAGCCAGGTGGTGGTTGAGAACACTTTGGCCAACTGAAGGGTTGATGGAGCTGCTCGCTAAAATAAAATGACTGCAACATACACATGGTCAAATCCATGGTGATAGCATGTTGTGCGTCCCTTTTCCTCTTTCCTAAGTTGAAAAATAATAGAAACACAATAAATACACACACAAGCACAGTTTGAAGTAGCAGCTCATATGATCATTGTGAAGTTTTTTGTAGTGTGTATGATAGTCTTTATTCAACAACAGACAGTAAGAATAAGACGGAACAGCACAAAGGTAAAGCTCGATAACGTTTGTGGTCTTCAGCAGGAGACGAGGGCCGAGAGCTGCTGGTGGTCGCAGAGGTTCAGTGTGAACGCCTGTTTCATCTGGAAAAACACGTTGAAAAACAAATAAACTCACTGCAACAACATTAACACTATCATTTTGTATGCTTGATTTAGCCAAGCCGTGCCTGTGACCCAGCAACGCCGGTCAAACCACTTGCTGGTCCGCTGGTCAGAGCTGTTTTGGTTATTGTGGTCCTTAATGTTCTTATATTTTCCTTTTATATGCTTCCCTTGCGGTCTATTCTCAGAAAATATAATATCTTTTACCCTTGTTATGCTGACGACACCCTGCTGTACCTCCCTCAGAAACCCTGTGATCCAAGCAGTGTTAACTCAAATTAAAATCATTCCTGTCCATTTAAGATTTGGAGACTATACTTCACGCTTTTATTTCCTCAGTCGGCCCTGTCTCGCCTGCAGCTGCTTCACAATGCAGCAGCAATAAGAGAGACCATATCTCCCCTGAACTGGAGATTCTTTTATTTGCTTTTAAAGCACTGCATGGTGTGGCACCAGGTTAGCTGTCTGAACTGCTCATCCTCTCTTCCACTTCCCGACACCTCAGATCTGGTGACCAATCACTGCTCTGCACACCACGCACCCAGTTAATAACCAAAGGTGGTCAAGCATTTTCAGTTGTTGGTCCTAAATTGTGGAATAGTTTGACTCTAACCATTAGATCTTCCCCCTCCACTGATACCTTTAACAGTTGCCAATTTGTCACCATGGAGACAGGCCTGAGCTCACTCTGGTTTTTATTTGTTTGTATTATTATTTGTTGTTTGTGTCATGCTGTTAATGCTTATTTATCTTTTAATTTTATTTGATCATTTCTGTGCATTTAATCTCTGTAAAGCACTTTGGTCAACATTTGATGCACAATGAACAAAAAGATTATAAAAGATGGTGGCTGAAATAAAATGCTGCAAGGACTTGACCAATCCGAAATGTTCAGCACTGCAAGCCCCCAAAGTTCTGAGCAGGAACTTAATTTAGACCCTGATCCCTGCAGTGGAAACGCAAAGGTTCCTCCAAAGGTTCCTAGTACCTGGGGAAAGTTCCTGCGGTTGAAATGCAGTTTACAAGCATTTTCATTCATTGAAAGTGGGTGAGGGTGTTTCATTGTGGCCCGGATTTAAAGAAGGAACGATTCAAGGGAACAAATATTCTGTCAGTGTAAAAATACTGCATGAGTATGTGACTGACATGAAAAAAACGTGAAAACGTTTAGCCACATCCTCCAGCCCTAACGGCATGTTCTCATCAAAAGTACAGAATTGTATTTATGGACACAAGACGTAAACAGCCGATGTTAAACTTCCTCCTCAGCCGGGATGATTTAAATATGGTGTCTGTGTGTGTTTATATCAGCCTCGGTGGCCTGGTCTCTGCACAGGGACCTGGGTTTCCCTCTGGACCTGGTGGACCTGATGTTGGAGGAGAGAGGAGTCCAGGTGGACCGTCAGGAGCTGGACCGACTGATCTCAGAGAACCACAAGGTGAAGCTTCACTCTGATGTGTTTTAATATGGAAACATCACAGTCATATGGACACATTAACTCCCATAATGTTCCTGGTTTTTCCTGACCACTAGTTGGGTTTAAAGATTTATTTCACTGTGTCTTTAATCGAATGTGCAATAACTGTAGATCCCAAAATGGACATTATGTAATGAAACTAAAATAAGTTTGTAGTTAGCTCTGATGTTGCTGTGATGTAGGGCTTTTATTTTGAAGCAGCTGGAGGGCTTTTACTGTGAAGGAGACAGAGGGCTTTTACTGTGTAAAAGGGTGTGTACTGGTGATGTCATCGAACACCTGTCCCTCTGTCTCTGTCAGGTGATGTCATTGAACACCTGTCCCTCTGTCTCTGTCAGGTGATGTTGGATCTGCAGTCTGGGGTTCAGTCTCAGGTGTCTCAGATGTTGGACGTCCTCAGCCTGGCAGAGCTGCAGCGTCTCGGAGTTCCTCACACTGATGACAGTCTCAAATACCAGTACAGCCTGGAGCAGGACAGATACGGTACAACCTGAGTCCTAGCTGGACGGGTAACACACCTGTCTCTGTCACACACTGAAGACAGAACATAGCGCCGCAAATTACTGTCATGGTTTGTGTCATCGCAATTAAACCACAGATCGTTATCAGCTGATATTCATTCTAAATAGTTTGATCGGTGGTCTCTATAAAAGGCTGATCAGATGATCCAAAACACGCGAGACAATTTCTTCTCTGCGCCGCTAAAATTGCTTTACCGGTCTGGCAGTTCTACCAGAGAAAGACGATACATTTGCAATTTCCATGGTGTGTTCAAAGGAAATCCCTCGTGGAGGAACGCAGCCACTGGTTTAGCAGCCAGAAACTTACAGACCAATGGGTACGTTGTTGGTTCCCTGCCAATAAATAAACAGCTGTCAATTCATGATTCTTAATACACAATGTTGTTAATAATGCTACACTAAAAATAGAAGGCTTCAAATAGACACCGTGATCGGTGTCTGTGTGGTTGCATCAGGAGGTGCCAGGGTGTTGTTGGGCTGGGCGTTTTCACTCCAGCAGCTGGTTATTCATTAGATGATCTGGTCTTGTCTAAATCTGGTCAGAGGTCAGTCCATGTTTACTGATCTGTTCCTTTATTTGCTTTTTGAGATTCATTAAATCTTTGCAGAGTTTCAAATTTTACTTGAACAAAAGTGCTGAAAAATGTCTAAATGTACCTTTATACCAACAGGTTTTGATAATTTTTACCAGCAAAACTCTTGAAGTTGGAGGGTTTCACATTTCAGCATCTGGTGGACATTAGAGGAACTGCAGCTGATTCACCTGACCCTCTATGTCCAGCTCAGAGAGGTAATCTTTATTGACTTCCCCCCAGTGTTCCCGGCATGTCCTGCGACAGTTCTGGCTCTGTACGACGGTCAGACCCTGGTGTCAGAGGTCACTGAGGGTCAGCACTGTGGTGTCATCATGGATCAAACCTGCTTCTACTCTGAGCAGGGGGGGCAGTCACATGACCAGGGCTACTTCACCCGGGACGGACTGCAGGTCAGTTGACCGCTCAAAGGGGAAATGCATAATGGGAATATTACCTGTTGTGTGTCCAGGTGAGGTCTGACTCCAGGTGTGTGTTTTCGGTCTCACAGGACGTCCTGTACCCTGTGGAGGCCGTGGTCCTAGTGGGGGGGTACGTGGTCCATCAGGTGACTGCAACTGACAGCCTGAAGACTGGAGACCAGGTCCAGCTACACCTGGACCAAGTAAACACCAAACACAAACACATATTTGGTATTAAGGAGTACTGACAGAGAGAATCAGCATAACAGTATAAAAAGGTGTCATCTGCATAGAGATGAAGAGTACAAGTATTTACAGATGAAATAGCATCATTAATATAAATACAATTAGCCCGAGTACAGATCCCTGTGGGACACCTTTTACAAGTAAAGGTTTAGATTGACCTGCTCTTATACACTGTTGGTTAGTTAGAAACAGGAAATTATCAAATCAAAAGCTTTTGATGAGTCAAAAAGTGCTGCACAATGTTTGTATCATCCACAGTAACATATACAGTAAATATATATACATGTTCCATATATAGTGAATATATATTTACTGTAGCAACATATACAGTGAATATATATACATGTATCGACTCTCTCAGGTCCACAGATTGTCCTGTATGGTGAAACACACAGCAACTCACATCCTGAACTTTGCTCTGAGGCAAGTTTTGGGTCGTTCGGTTCAGCAGAGAGGATCTCATGTGTCAGCTGAGCGCCTCCGCTTCGACTTCAGTGTCAAGGTCAAACAACTAACTAACTTATCAGCCATGATTAATGACCCCCCCCCCCCCCTTATGGGGCATATTACAGGGAGGGGGCAACAACCAAACAAATGCTGGCAATGTAATCAGGTTAGCAAGTGTCAATCAGCAGAACCACATTGTAAGTACAAGATGGATGTATTTTCACAGGGTTTTTTTACATCATCGAGTAAAGACTTCAAATAATATTAACCATCATCTCAGTCTATTGAGTGTTTTGTCATTTGTTAGAGAATTGTGCTGCTGTATAATAACAGAGACCACACATGAAAACATGCAGTTGGCACTCATTCATTCATTTTTGCTCTTGTGTTGTTTTACTGGATATTTAAAATGTGGATGTTGATCAAAGTGAACACTTGTTGAAGACTGTTTGTCCTCTCCAGGGCTCACTGAGTGTCTCTCAGCTGCAGCAGGTAGACAGGTGTGTTAATGACATCATCTCAGCCAATCAGACTGTCCACAGCCAGGAGCTTCCCCTGCAGGTGGCCAGGTGCATCGACGGACTGAGGACAGTCGATGAGGTCTGTCTGTCTGTCTCACTGCCTGTCTTTCTGTCTCACGGTCTGTCTCACTGACTGTCTCACTGACTGTCTCACTGTCTGTCTGTAGGTGTATCCGGATCCTGTTCGGGTGGTGTCGGTGGGGTTGCCGGTCTCTGAACTGTTGGATGATCAGACAGACACACAGACATCTGTGGAGCTCTGCTGTGGAACGTGAGACTGAAACACACTCGTTCACATGTTCACTTGTTCACTCGCGTTCCATGTACAGGAGCTCAGATAGACAGGAAACAGTAGTAACACACAATGAGGCAGCTGTCGCTTAGCATCACATCTGACACTAAGATGTCCAACAATACGAGTTGAGACCAGGTTTTTGTGTTGGGAGAGTTTTGGCCTCCAGGGGGCAGCTTACTGACTCTGATCCACAGACTCATCAGAGTCCATGTACTGATGTCACTGACGGTAGCTTCAGGAAGCAGTTTCTCTGTCAGTACTTTATTCTGGATCGGGGCCCCGGACCTGCCCTGCCCTCTGCTCTGAACACTTGGGTTAAATGCAGAGAATGAATTTGTCTCTGTAATAATATTATGAGTCGCGTAGACACATAGAGTGTCATGAGGTAACTTCTGTTGTGATTTGGTGCTATATGAATAAAACGGAATTGAATTGAGGATCAATAACAGATAGCTAAAGGTCCCAGTGGTTAACAGACCTGTCTGACTGACTGTCTCACTGTGACTGTCTGTCTGTCTGATAGAGACAAAATGGAAATGTTCTATAGTACAAGAAACTCAACAGTTCAACATTCAGTTGAATCCTCTTCTCTTTCTTTCTGAGAATTAGATGTTCAGATAGATTCCAGTCTTTAGGCTAAGCTAAGCTAACCAGCTGCTGTCTGTAGCTTGCCTTTGACAAGCACACTCAGATAAATGTATATGAACATGTTCTAACATGTGAAACCAGATTAAATGTTCCTCTGTGTTCAGTCACCTGCTGCAGACCGGAGCCATCAAGGACCTGCTCATTGTGTCTGAGAGACAGATGGTGAAAGGCATCAGTCGCATCGTCGCGGTGACGGGGCGGGAAGCAACACTGGTCAGTTCAAAACATTACTGTCGTCTCCGGTCAAGTTCAAGTTTACCTTGTTCAAAAATATATATTTATTATAAAATAATATATATTAACACCCTGGACCCCCCCCCCCCCACCCAAGGACTCAAACTGAAGCTGGCTGTCTTCAGACAGGTTCTGCTCGGAGCAGGTTTGATCTTATATTAACATGTCGGTTCACCTGTGAAGAATTTGTACAACATTTCTTTGTTTTTGCTGAATTTAGGATGGAAGGTTGTGTGTTAGTCTCTGTAGTCAGACCATCTGCACACAGAGGAACGCCGGACTCAGAAAATACAACGGTTATTAAGTCAAATGAGAAACAAAGAAGTTTAAACCGATGAATGAATGTATGAAAAGGTCAGTCCTCAGTCGGACCCTAATGAAGACCTGAACCAGATCATGTAACTAATGAAGTTCCTGTAATGGAGACGTAGCAGGTGTAGTTGGGAGGTGTTTGCTGTTTGCAATGTTCATGTATATTGATTGTTTTGTTGATTATTTCTTCGTTATTTGTTTTTTAATTGTCCGTGTGTCTCCTCAAAAACAAGATGGCTGATCTAAAATGTACATTTTTTCCTCTGATGTTCATGTCGTGGACTCTGATGCCTTCAGGCTCGGGAGGCGGGTCAGGTGTTGTCTCAGGATGTGGACTCTCTGTCAGCCAGACTGACAGGCCCCGCCCCCTCCAGCCTCGACTCCGCCCAGCGCCTCGCCAAGGAGGTCGGGGTCCTCTCTGATGTACGTACACTACCCATGGTGCACTGCGGCTACTGAGACAATGATGAAACACGTGCTGTTTGACTTGTGTTGTGTCTGTCAGGCTGTAGATAACACCCCCGTCCCTCAGTGGCAGCGCAGAGAGCTGCAGAGTCGACTCAGAGCTCTGCAGAGGACCAGCAACACCACCGTCAGGAAACTGGAGACCAGAGAGGTGAACACACACACACCTGAGACTCACCTGAGACACTGAAGTTCTCATCAGACATGTAGAGAGAAACTTGATGATCAGTATGGAGCGACAGGTGTAGTGATGAGGTGACAATACCAATACACACTCAGCCAATCATATCGCTGCTCTCATCACTGTGATGATGAAGAAATACACTGCTCAAAAAAATTAAAGGAACACTTTGAAAACACATCAGATCTCAATGGGAAAAAAATCATGCTGGATATCTATACTGATATGGACTGTGTAATGTGTCAGGAACCCCGAAAATCAAAGTGAACAAATGATGCGGCAGGCTCGTCCATTTTGCTGAAATTCCATTGCAGCAACTCAAAATGGTACTCAGTACTGTGTATTGCCCCCACATGCTTGTAAGCGTGCCTGACAACGTCGGGGCATGCTCCTAATGAGACGACAGATGGTGTCCTGGGGTATCTCCTCCCAGATCTGGACCAGGGCATCACTGAGGTCCTGGACAGTCTGAGGTGCAACCTGGTGGCGTCGGATGGACCGAAACATAATGTCCCAGAGGTGTTCTATTGGATTCAGGTCAGGCGAGCGTGGGGGCCAGTCAATGGTATCAATTCCTTCATCCTCCAGGAACTGCCTGCATACTCTCACCACATGAGGCCGGGCATTGTCGTGCACCAGGAGGAACCCAGGACCCACTGCACTAGCGTAGGGTCTGACAATGGGTCCAAGGATTTCATCCCGATACCTAATGGCAGTCAGGGTGCCGTTGTCTAGCCCGTAGAGGTCTGTGCGTCCCTCCATGGCTTCTCCAGACCCTTTCACGTCTGTCACATGTGCTCAGGGTGAACCTGCTCTCATCTGTGAAAAGCACAGGGCGCCAGTGGCGGACCTGCCAATTCTGGTGTTCTATGGCAAATGCCAATCGAGCTCCACGGTGCGGGGCAGTGACCACAGGGCCCACTAGAGGACGAAACACCAAAGCAGCTGAAACTGATTAACAACCCCCTCTGCTACTTAACTGACCAGATCAATATCCCAGAAGTTTAATTAACTTGATGCTATACTATAATTTTTTTGAGCAGTGTACTTTGTGTTGTCTGGATGACGTCAGTTATTAGACAGTTCATTAGAACAATAATAAGACGTTGGTGAACATCATCACAGAGTTATAACAGAGCAGTCTGGTGTGTGTACAGGTGTGCAAAGTATTTTATCATTAAACACATAGAAACCCTCGGGCTTTACTCCGTGTCGCTGCTCTGACTGTGTTTTCCCATCATGCTTTGCACAGGCTGCTGTAAGAGCTCAGGCTCTGCTGGAGAAGAACGGCAGAAAGGACCTGCAGGTGGACTCTGTGGAGACAGACTCTCTGTCGGTAAGAACCACCTGAACTCCCTCTGACAGTTAAAACGCAGTGCAGAGGTGAAGCCTATGTTTCACACAATGCATCTGGATGTCATTAGAGGCTGTCTGGTAAACAGCCACACCTCCACAGACTGTATGTTAGACATCTGTAGTCTGATGACATCACTGTGACATCATCAGAGGGTGCTACACACCTGTGTTCACACCTGTCCTGCTGCTTCCTCAGATTGTGATGAAGACGGTGAATCAGCTGAGCGCTGCTGCTCCTCACAGTCACGTGATGCTGCTCGCTCACCAGAGGCATTCTGGGAAGGTTCTATGTGCCTGTCAGGTTCCCAAGGTAACGTTGACACATCTGTCAGTGACATCACGGGGGGGGGGGGGGGGGGGGGGGTGGCGGCTTTGTTTGAAGCGTCTGATTGGCTGTTTTCTCCCTTTGCAGGACTCCACGTCTCTCTCAGCCTCTGATTGGGCGGTGGCAGTGTGTCGTCACCTTGGGGGGAGCGCTGGCGGCTCTGCGCTGGTTGCCAAGGGAACAGGAAGCAGCAGTGACATCACTGGGGCTCTGAGGTGGGCGGAGGAGTTTGCTCGCCAGAAAACACAGCGATGATGTCATAAAGCGAGACTTCACATCATTCTGACATCACAGCGCCTCCTGCTGGTGGCTGCTGGGAGCTGAGAGGGTCAGGTACCTGCAGCACTGAGGAACTGTTTCCTGTTTGGACAGGAAGTATGGTGGCGGGACATATGGGATCACTTGGAAGTGAGAACCAATGAGAGGTAGAGGGTGGTCTGACTGGCGGGCGGGACTTCCCTGTGCTTCTGTCAGCCAATTAGAAAAGATTTAATAAGCAGCTTCCCTGTTTGTTAGCATGCTAATGGTTAGCTTTATATCACATTAACATGCTAATGCTAAACATGCTCCTTTAAAAACGGAACATTAACTGTCATGAAGGAGTTTACTGTTCTCTGACATGGTGCCGTCAGAGTGGCTATACTAAAGGTACAGGTGACTGTAAGCCCCGCCCACAGCTGCAGTCAGACACTCCTCATTGGACGACACAGTCAGGAAAAGTTTATTTTATGAATGTTAACTTTACTTCTTTGTTTAACAATAAATCACTGCTCACACTGATTCACTGGTTTATTATCTTTATTGTTTAATTAACATGTCTATAATAAGGCTTATAGTGTATTATTAAAGCATTAATAACGTCTATAATAAGGCTTACAGTTTATTATTAAAGCATCAGGTGTGACAAACAAAACCTTAAGCAAGAAAAAACCTGTTTAAATGCAAAAACAGAAGAGTCCGCTGGACCAATTAGAACATGAGTAACTGTGATGTCACTTTACTTTAACTCCCTCTATTGATCAGGTATAATCAGTATGCAAACATGTAATATCTGGTTAATAACAGACTATAATGCAGATCGGAGTGTCAATGAATGTGTTTGTTAAGTATAATAAGTGGAGGCAGCTGTAATAATGTTCATTAACAAACACTTGAACATGTCTTCTGTCTGCTAACAGCTGCTGTTATAAACCATGTTTGTATCCCGATCAGAGATGATGGATTCTGTCTGAACAGTTCAGTTTCTCCCTCACTTCCCTCATGATTACAGTATAACATATAAACCAAGCTCCATTCACCACATGTAGAATATTTCAGCTGTCTGTCTGGTGTTGTGAGTTTAACTCTCCAGCAGCAGTTCTGCTGTGTTCAGGATCAGGATGGTCTTCAGAGCAGAGACACGTTCAGCCACTGCAGGAAAAACAGATTCATGTTAAATCATCTCTGATATGAACTGTAGTTTTGTAATGTGTTGGTTTGTGTTTGGGCCTTAAAAGTCAGAGTCCTGGTCTGGTCTGGTCAATATGCGTAAAACTGTTAGGCAGGCCGCACTACCCACCAGGCAGAAGACCTCCTGACCTCCAGGGGCCCAAAGCCCCAGATTCACTCTGCATTAACTGGTTGTACACAATTTAATACATTGCAAATGTGTTCATGCATTGGACAAATGGACTGTTTTTGATCATTAGACACTTAGATTTTAGTTTTCCAATGACTGACTCATGCTGTGGTCGTGTCTGTCTGATGATGACTGAAAAACAGATCCGATCTCAACGTGACGACCTGATTAAATCAAGAGGAATTCAAAATAACAACAAAACAGCTGACAGCTGAACTCAACTCTTTTCTACCTTCATGTCCATGTGAGCGGCGGCCATGTTTATCTACAGGCATCATGTCTGTAAAACATTGAGAGTGAAGCTTCGTACCTCCATTATGCTGAGCTGCACAGTTCCTGAGTTCTCTGTGTCCAGTGTTTTGAACGTGTCTGTGGAGAGGAAACAGTCATCATCATCATCATCATCATCATCACCATCCAAATCATCATCATGATGAAGATGGATCAGTGTGGTGGTCTGTGAGGACTCACTGAACATGGTCTCCAGACGAACCAAACAGCCCACAAAGTTGTCAAAGTCGATGGTGAGATCTGGTTCGCTGTAACGAGCCACCAGGACCTGATGGAGCAGGTTGTTCAGACTGAAACCTGAAACACACAGTTGCATGATCCCAATGAAATGTTAAGATGCTGTTTTATACTCAAAATAGACCTGAATATCAACAAACAGATGGGACTCAACTAGATTAGCTTTGGAAACAGTGGAAACTCAGAGGAAACACAGCAGGAAACACTGAGGAAACACAGCAGGAAACACAGCAGGAAACACTGAAGAAACACTGAGGAAACGCAGCAGGAAACACAGCAGGAAACACTGAAGAAACACTGAGGAAATGCAGCAGGAAACACTGAGGAAACACAGCAGGAAACACTGGAGAAACACTTAAACACTGAGGAAACACTTAAGAAACACTGAGGAAACACAGCAGGAAACACAGCAGGAAACACTGAAGAAACACTGAGGAAATGCAGCAGGAAACACTGAGGAAACACAGCAGGAAACACTGGAGAAACACTTAAACACTGAGGAAACGCAGCAGGAAACACTGAGGAAACACGGAAGAAATGCAGCAGGAAACACTGGAGAAACAGAGGAAACGCAGCAGGAAACACTGAGGAAACACTGACGAAATGCAGCAGGAAACACTGGAGAAACAGAGGAAACGCAGCTGGAAACACTGAGGAAACACTTAACACTGAGGAAACGCAGGAGATCTTTTATTGTGAAGTGTGTGTTTTACCAGCTTCCTCCACAGCCGACCTCATCTCTGCGGAGCTCATCGTCCCTGAATTATCCACATCCTTGTGACGGTAAGTATTCTGTCACACATCACAACAACACAGAGGGAGGACGTCTCTCAGTTTCACTGTTTGATCAATGTTTCTCACAAAGTGCCTGAAACTGGTTCAATTATGAATCTTTCACCAGAAAAAAAACACCTTACAGCATCACGGCTCTAAATGTCAACATTTAACTGTTTGTCATCAACGGTTATCTTCCTGGCAGACCGTGTTCAGGCTGAAACATACACTTGCTAACAGTTTGCTAAACATGATGCGGGACCAGGGCCTGGACGTCCTCAGTGGGAGCTGCAGTCCTGTTTGTTCAGCAGAATCTAGAGATCTAACTGGGTCTGTCACCACGGAGAAACAGCATTCACAATCTCATCCTCAAATAATAAGCTTTTTTAAATGAGATCTTCAGGATTTCCAGTCAGTGCAGATCTGGATCCTGGTGACCTGGAGGTCCCAGGCCCATGTTACTACAATGTTCCTGGTTTGAGTTCAGTCTGGGACTAGGTTAGATTAGGAAGCTCTAGCTCACATGGAGTGGTCAGGATTCAGGGATCATGTTCTGGATCTGAGACTCACCAGGTAGATCTCGATTTTGGTCCACAGCACTTTAAACTCCACCAGACCTAGTTTACCGCTGCCGTCTTTCTGCAGCTACAGTTCAGGAACTTCACACTGATGGACTGAACCTCACATACAATCACCCCTGCACTCTCAGTATTTACCCATTTATCCACATATCACATCATACGGACACCTCACAGTTTAAACCACAAACTTATGACATCACAATTAGAGAAGCAACTAATGATTATTTTCATTATCGATGAATCTGTCTATTATTTCCTCAGGAATCATTTGGTCTATATGACTAATATATGAGCTCCTGTGGTGGAAGGATACATCCAGCAGGTTGACCATGTTGCGACACGTTCTGATGCTGAAGCCGTCGGTCTGGATGTCAGACCCTGTCAGAGACAAACAGGTTAACACTGTTCACACCTGCAGAGACGACCTGAGCCTCAGATCAGCATCTGATGGAGAAAACTCTTTCTTTCTTTTCTTACGTTTGGTCACCACTTTGTTGAGGATCTTCTGCAGCTCGAAGGCAGAAATCTCACAGTCCTGCAGCACAGAGACACTTTCTATCAGCTGAACATCAAACATATTCAAATGGCCGTGTTTATTAGCATTATTGTTATCATTATTATTGGTATAATTAGCAGCTCACCCCTCCTGCCAGCTGACCAAACAGACCTCTGAACCGATCGTCCACATCGTCCTCATCAATCTCAATCTGAAACATGAAGTCAACCCTTAACAGAATTGCTAAAAGTGAGCTTCAAACACACCATCCAGGAAATAAACCTGGAGGAGGACAGTCAGGCTGCCTGACTCCAAAACACAATACAACAATATACTACGGAGAAATAATAGCCTGCACACTAAAACTGGAGAGAGAGCGCCCTGAAAAGAGCTCTTAAAACTAAACTACAGAATTACAAACTGAGATTGACTACATTAAGAAACAAGGTAGTATAGGGGCGAAGCAAGGGGGGGCGCTAAATCAGTCTGGGAGCAGATTAGGAAAGTGGGAAAGCAAATGGAACTTAAAATCAATGGAAACCTTTCAAGGGAATTACTGAGGCTCTCAACTATTATTTTATTGATCAGTGGCCACTATTGCACAGTTTCTCTGTGAGTCAAATGAACAGTAGTCCACTGGATGTTGCAGAAACATCCCTCCACATCAGAGATATTCTTGAGGTAGATGTGTGAGGAATAATCCATGCTAAGGATCATCAAAAGCAAAGGATTTGTATGAGATGGATACTGCCATGCTTTTAGATCTAAGCACATCACTAGTCTCTCCCCACACACATACATTGGACCAGTCCTTCCAGGGAATCTTTCTGAGTGCTTGGAAGATGGCTTCTGTAACTCTCATTTTCAAATCTGACCATCTGCAACTACAGGCCTATCAGTATCCTACCAGCAGTATCGAAGACAGAGAGAGATGCACCTTTTAGAGGCCATCACTCTGCAGAGACAGTGTTGTTGTGTTTTTAGATCTCAGGACCATCACAATGGCCAATGTTACCAAATGGTTCAACCACTGCTGTCTACAACTAAATGTGTCATGCATTTCACAAAGAAAGCTAGCAATACTGTTGAGCTATACTGGTACTTGGACAAAGAATTCAATTTTCTGGAGATCGTGTTAGATCTTTCATTGAAGGAGAAGTCAAATATAAATTTCAGATTCATAAGAGATGGCATGTCTACCGGGGCTGCTAGAATGTACATGAATGCTATGATCATATCGCACCGAACCTGTCTAACCAGCTGCTCACAGGCAAGTAGTTCAACCCTGAGGCCGCTAGAAACAGTATATAAACAAGCCATGGACACCTTGATAAGAAAGTTATCACCACAGTCATGTACTGGAAACATAGAACCTTGACCTCTTAACCTAGAGATGTTCAAGCATGCAAATATGTCTCATCTATAAAATGATTCATGTCTCAGTTGCTTTGTTAGACAACAAGTAAATAAAAATCAGAAGAAGAGTCACAAGAGGAAACTGCATTATCCCACGAAGAAAATACGTTTTCAGTCAATCTACCTTTTAAATTAAATTTAATTAAAGCAGCACATGAATGCTGTACAGGTCCTCTTCTAGTCACCTTCTCACCTTCTCCACTCTAGACTCGATGGGGTCGTCAAGTTCTCTGCAGGAACAAACACAAGACAGGATACTCATTTATTAGATCTTTAAAATTCACTATTAAAACACAACATCCAATATAAATAAGCTTCTCATAAAAACTCACTGACATTAAAGTGAACCAGTTTTCACCTCCACTGACTAAAACTCAAAGCATCACAATAATTCAATGTTTTCATGTAAACTCCAGCAGCTGCAGTTCCTCTAATGTCCACCAGATACTGCTGTAATCACACTCACAACACAACACGTTTGGCTCTCAGCAGATTCACTAAGGGGAGACTTTCACAATAAGAGTCCTATTATAATCACTGAGCTTCTTCTAATGTCAGTACACCAGGTCTGGGCTCTGGCTGGATATGTGGACCTCCAGCTCCCCCCCGAGTCTCAGAGTCTGAATCAAACTTACTGAAAGTCAGCCTGTTTCTCGGAGAAGACTCGGACACAGAAGTCTCCGTTCTTTTGTGGTTCGAAGGTGGACGGGATGATGAGATACTCTCCGGGCGGCAGACAGAAGCGGCTGCAGACTTCTCGCAGGTTGATGAAGGTTTCAGAGCGAGCTTTGGAGGCATGACGCAGGAAGAAGTTCTTGTTCAGGTGGACGTTCCTCTGACCACAGAACTGGCAGACAGACACGAGAAGTGAAATCAGACTGAATGTGAGACAGCTAAAGAAATGAAATGTTGAGCGACAAACACTGAGTGGCAGGAAGTGAGCCTCGTCATCGTCTTCGTACCTCGTCAGGAACCTGAAACAGAAGAAAGAAGAAGATTCAGAGTTTAGATTTAACAAACCTTTCGTCTCTCCAAAGACAGAAAGTTCACTTGTGATACTTGTTTGTCCCGGACTCTTTAGATCAGTCCGACTGGAAAGAATGATTGTGATATTCAACAAAAATATGCAAGAGTTTCCTGAGGCTCTACCCTCTCAGACTCGTCTCTAAAGTCTGCATCCTGTTTCTGGCTACAATACAATCAACATGTTTGAAAGGCTCTGACGGCTCATGAAGGGATGAAGACAGAACGGGTCCAACTAGATTCTCCTGAAGAAAACAGATCCCATGTCAACTCAGTAGAATTAACAGTCAGACATCCAGACATGAAAAACGTTTTCACCTCGTAGATGGCGAATCCGACCGTGTGCATATCCTCTCCTTTCTTCCTCATGCGTCTGCGGTTCTTCTGGATCAGACCGACCACGAGGCTGCAGCCGGCCTCTCCGTCCTCGGGGTCGTCGTCTTCCTCATCCAGCTTGATCACAAACTGAGGGTTCGTCCAAAACGAGTCTGCGAAACAAACAAAGAAAAGGTCAGAAACCCACCTGCAGTGAGTCTTGCAGGATGTTGCAGGATCTCTGACAGGATCTACTCACTGGGAAAGTTCCTGCAGCCTCCGGCGGTGGATCCTCTCCTCCAGCTGCCATCGAACTTGGACAGAGCCCACTTAGAGACGGAGTCGTCGCTCAGGGCATCGGGCGTCAGGTTACAGATCTCCAGCCGGGAGTAATGTCTCAGGAAGTCAGTGAAAGACATCCTAGAAGACAGAGGAGAGGGCCTCACTTCACACAAAGAACCTGATGATGAAGTTCAGGTAGTTTGGAGATATAAAGGAGGTAATGTTTTACCAGAACTCTCCGTCCTCTGAGCGATGACTCAGACGCTCTCTGTCCTCATCGCTGATGCGACGCCACTGCATCGAACTGTCAGGGCAGGAAACGACGGTTTCAACACGTCAGCAAACACGACTGTGAACTCTTTGTCAAGAAACTAAACAGAAAAATCATAATGTGACACTGTGGGCTGCCCCTCAGACAGAGGAGAGTGTCAGCTCAGGAATATAAGAACCACATGGAAACATTCTTATAATTAGTTAATATTAATAGATTTTGTCTCCTCCTATTATTATTCTTTGTTTTACTTCTATTTGGGGGATGTAAATAGGAAGTAGTAGTTGCAACTGGGAAATACTCCTGCAGGGATTCCATATTTTTGTAGACCAGCCCTGAAGTTAGCATTGCCCTGGTTCCCTCCACTAAAAGCCGATGGGATCTTTCCATTGGATTTTGGATTATTGCAGAAAATAAACTCTGTGGCAAACAAAAGTTTATGATACTCGCATGTTTTGTTCAGCAAGATAATCTTCACTAATGAACTCCACTTTATTATTTTTGAAGCGTAAATGGAATCAGCAGAAGTAAAAAGCTAACGTTAGCCTATAAAGGACACAACACGGTCGCATCACTTCAATGTCACCACCACTGAGCTTCACTTTAAGAGAACATCGATACATATAGATATATAGACAGATATATAGACAGATTGATATAGAGTATTAACACAACGAGGCTGTAAAGGCGGACTAGTGAGTAGATGACTTTCCGTGTTCGGCATGAAGACGTTAGTGTCCAACCTCTGTAGTCTCAGCTAAAAAGCAGCTGCCTTTTTTAAGACACGTAAAAGCTTCAAAATTCAGGAGTAGGGTATCTACTGACGTATTTTATGTCGTAGAACAAAACATTGAAATCTCTTCAGCTTGTGTTCACCACAGACCTTATTTCAGGCAGCTAACCAAAAACCGACTGACCTCGAGACGAGGGAACTGGAAGTGTAAAAATAATAACTACTTTCTGGGTCTCAGAGACTCATTCCAGCAGCACTCTATTAGTACCATTACAGCAGCTGACTCAGCTGTTAGCAGCTCCTGTCTGCAGTGTCCTCATGGATGGACAGACAACTATCACTGATCACTGTGACACTGAAGGAAACTGAAAAACATCATGATTCTCAGGGAAGTTCTGCAGCATTTTTTTCCTCTGATTTCTAAGTGGATTTCTGGAGGTTTGTTCTGGATAGACACCTGCCCCTTTTACCTCACCTCTCCCACCACCCTGGGGAGGTGTCTACAACACTTGTTGGGTGATGATCTGTCGGGGTTACCTACTCATCACTCCAGGCTCCGGTCCACTCCACCTGACCCCAGGGGTTTCTTATCCGGATCAGCTTCTCCATGTCACCACAGTACTCCACCTGCAGCCAATCACGCGCAGAGCAGACCACAGAGTTACACCACCTGACACCATCGCTTCAAATTCCCCAACAGAGATCTGAAGCCTCGCCCCTCTTCAGGTGAGCTCCTGACAGGTGTTGAGCATGTTAACAAAGATAACAATAAAGCACGAGTTTCAAGTATTAAAAAGCTCCAGTAAGCCGGCTCCTACTGCTAAGACTCACGGGAAAGGGTGTGTCCTCTCACCTGAGCTGCACCTGTCACAGAGTAGGCGTGGCCTTTCACCAGCTTCTGAGAGGTGACTGCCTCTGAATCGGATGAGCTGGTGATCTGAAACCAAATCAGTTAATTAAGTTTAATACAAACAGCCTCCGTATGACGATGCTGTTTGAAACTGATTTTCACATTGAAAAGTTTACAGTGAAGCAGCTCTTTCTACTGTAAATATTCTGAATTTTATTGATTTAGTTTTTAAACATGGTGGTGTCATGTCATCTCACTCCGTCTCCCCATGTTTCTTAAGAAGTACTAAAAAATGACAATGTGAGTGGGTTAAGTCATCTAGTATCCATGTTGTACTCATGTAGCTGTACCCGTTTAGCTGACATGATACTGTTTGCAGTTTGTTTGAATATATTCTGGACCTCGAGACTCTACCGGACCTGTATTTGCCATTATTACAATATTAATATGGATATGTTCCAGTATCGATATGTATTGTGAGAAGGTGAATGTGTCACACAACGAACTGTGACACAGAAACTTAAAGAACTTGTATTGATATTGAAGTCTGTTCCCGCTCATGTACCCATGTGGTTTCCTCGTGTTCTCAGGGTGAGCTTACATCTATGGAGCAGCCCATCAGCGACCCGCGGGTCTGAGCTTTCTGGATGATGTGGAACAGATGAGGACTGGGTCGACTCAGCTCGTGGACCTCAGCGATTCCTCCGGTGAAATCCTCGAAACCCTCGGTGGTAGATCCTCCGGACAGAGCCTCGTAACAGCCGTTCAACCTGCAACGACATCGCACAGCGATAACCAGAGGTGTAGTGCTGTTTGTTTAAATACCAGAGTGCACCTCCGACGCACGCGCACGGTTGCGTTGTGGCTCGTTTCGAAGGTCACCACTGTGCTACGGTGGCAGGTTTTCATACATTAGTTGACTATAACCAGGGGTTACGTTCTGATTTGTTTTGTAGGGGGGCTCTGTGCAGTGCTTCCCACAAGACTTTGTGAGACTGTGGTGGGGGGGACAGCATGCTCCCCAGAAGAACATTTTGTACATTTGAAAGTTAAATGCATCAATCTGGTGCACTTCGAAAGCAAAAAGGCTAGGTCTATGAAGAACGTTGTGAACAATTTCACGTTAGTTGTATAGATATGAAGAGTATAGCACTGAAAAAACTGCAGTCCACCTCCACGTGTTGTATGACGGACAGTCGGCTCACTAAAACAGCTTTTTCTTCTTCTATTTAAGGAACCAGTGAGGCCCAGAGCTCAGAGGGCTGCGCCTGTACTCATAGAACCTGGACTTACAGAACATAGATCTATTGTCTTCTATCGTGTAGGCTTCGCACTCTAGGGGTTTCAATAGTGGGATAAGGGCAAAGCAGAATATAGTCTATGCCTCACTGGGTCCGTCCGGTACCACAAACACACCCCACCTATACGTGCTCCACGTCCACCCACTGCGCCATGCGTAATGGCACATAGAACCCCATATAAGCCCCAGCGGCACCTCACAGTAGACCACCTGACATTCTCCGTGAGGAGATGAAGGCTGGGAACAATATAAAGCTATAAAGCACTGCTGTGAGGAAGAGGAGACGAAGGCTACGCACTGAAACAGTCCAGCGACAGCAGAGTAGGGAAAAAAGGCAGCTGACAGGCAGGAGGGAGAGCAACTAAACCAATCAGCTGATTGATCACTCTGAAAAAACACTCAGTACAGAAGCTCTAATGTTCACAAGTTCTTACATCAGCTCATTTAGGCCTCTGATCTCACCTACGAAGAAAACGTGTTTTAGTCATTGTTTGAATTATTAATACAGAGAAAAATTTGTATTCCGTAAGTATTGTTGAAGATGTGCGAAGTTAAGCGTCCCCTGATGACAAAGAATATTGCAGGGCAGAGCCCGGACAGCCCCGGCCCAGTTTAACCACTAAGACTGAATTTCAACTGGATGCAAACTGCCAATAATCTATTTCCTCACTTGGAGAAAAAAAGTGGCTGAGCGTCGTTCCGGTGCACTACACCTATGCCGAACACCTGAGGACTTGACACGACCAGGAACAGGAAGTCCACGTTCACAGACTCAGACAGCTGTTTACATTTGTTTTAACTGACGGGTTCATGAAGTTTCTGACAACTCAAATAAATGACAGAAGAGATAAAATTCTAAGAACGGGATTTATTGTTACTGTACGTTTGAGAATCTTGTGTTTCTTCAGTTGGTCAAAGAAAACCGATGGATCCTGTGAAAGTGTTGAGTTTTTGGTTTTTCATTATTCTCATTTTAGATTAATCTGCCAATTACTTTCTCAAAATGTGAAAAACAGTAAAAATGTCCGACTCACGTTTCAGAGTCCGAGTCATCTTCAAATGTCTCATTTTGTCCAAAACACAAAGACACTCCGTTACTGAAACAGAAAACTGGAGAAACTGACGCCAGAGAATTTAGGGCATTTTGCTTCCCAGTGGGGGTCGATATGTCCAAAATCACAGTGTATGTAATGTTATGGTATAGTAACGGCAGTGGCGTGACTTTTCCACTAGGTGGGGCTACTCAATCTTGGCACGCTATCCGCCATACTGTCACGTAAAAGAACTACGCTGAGAGTCGTTTTGGTGTCATTTACGGGCGCCCTGCTTCTGTCCTCTGTGGTCTGTGTAGAGTTTGTCACACACACACACACACACACACACACAGACACACACATTTACCCACAGACACACACATATACACATATACACACATCCACACATACAGACACACACACAGACACACAGACACACACAGACACACACACAGACACACACACAGGCCGCCGTAGAGAAACCAAACCACGAGACATGTTCTGTCTGTCTGTCTGTCTGCCTGTCTGCCTGTCTGCCTGTCTGCCTGTCTGTCTGCCTGTCTCCTCCATTCTGTTTCAGTACTTCTTCTTGCTACTTGGCCAGTGTTGCCAGGTTGGTTCAATGACATAATCATTAGCCAGAAAAAAAAAATCAGTATTGAAAAAATGAGAAAAACATCTGCACCATGACAAATCAGGCTCACGTTTGGTCAGCCCACCCAAGCAAATTTTTACATGAAACCATCCTATAGCCACCTAAATCGATCCAGTTATTTTCTGGTGCCCTGTGAACCAATCAGGGGCCACCAGGGAAAGCCATACTACACACCGCCATTGGGCGGAGGTAAGAGCGCCCTTCAGCACACAGACTGTAGTCATCGCACGTTTCTGCTATAATGTATGATTTATGTGAGAGGAACAACTTAAATGTACACACACACACATACACACAACAATAACATTAACAAGTTTTCATTAAAATATGTATTTCACAATTGGAATTGCAGGAGGGGCGGCACCCCACTGCCCTTAATGGACCACGCTCCACTGGTTATCGGTATATATCAGATATAGTAACTGTCTCTCTCTTCTTCTGCAAACCAGCTTTGAGGTTCATCACGGCCACCAACCAGCTGGAAACGGTACGGCCAAATCTCCACCGGAGGACCCAGCTCTACGGTCCCGACCCTGCTGCCCAGTCACTTCATTCTCAACTAACTGATGAATCAACTATCTAATTTACTTTAAACTTAATCTGTTTTGCTCTTTTTCTGAACTAATGATGATTAACGAATGGAATGAGTCACCCGACTGATGACTCACTATAAAACATCAGGATTCAACAGTTTACTGGAAACAGACATGTTCCAGAAAAACAAACAGATCTCCTTCACACTGTGACTGAGGAACAGCTGGTCATTAGCCAATAACTAATAACCCAAATCTCTTTCTGTTATTGTTCTGCTTTCATTCTGCTGCTCCTGGAAGTTTGTTAACTTTAAATACTGAGCAAACGTACTGAGTTACTTTCCACCACGGCGTTTCAGTTCTTTCTTCAGACAGAGGAACCACCCAAACTGCAGGAGATCATCCATCCATACACACCACCACCATCACCATCATCAGATTCTACAAATCATAAAAACAATTAGAGCTTTAAAACAGTGAAATGTGATACTCATGTTGAACATTACACACCTTTGTGTGTGTGTGTGTGTGTGTGTGTGTGTGTGCAGCAGGGCGGGGCTCTCTGACTCTCCCTGGATAAATAAATGTGAAGAATGCAGTGAGCGTTGAGGAGGACGTGTAGCAACAAACACCTGAGTACACCATCTATTATCACCTGGCCCCAGGTTACTGGAGCTGTGTTACTGGTCATACTGGGAGAGAAAACTTAAACGCTGCACAGCCCCATGCACATACTTCAATTACTTTTGGTCTGGGTCTGTTTTATTGTTTTGCCTTTTGTTAAGTTTCACCAAATAAAACATTGAGGCAACATTGACATTAACTGTATTCTTATATTCATGTTTTAAAGGTTTAAAAACAGCAGAAACAAGCGATGAACATCAAAGTCAAGCTTTGGTTTCACTCTAACACCAACACTCAGCCAGGTCTTACTTGGCGTAGGCCTTCTCCAGCAGGGCGCTCCAGAACTCCCTCCCCTCCGCCGAGTGGACGAACAGTAGCTCTCCTTCCCTGACTGGCAGACGGTCGTCGATCACCACATCCACCCACTCGCCGAACTGCCAGAACTACAGACCAGAGACCGACACAGAAGTAACTATCTGCGGATTTATTATCTTGTGGACTATCTGCATATTTATTATCTTGCCATCTGCATATTTATTATCTTGCTAACTATCTGCGAATTTATTATCTTGTGGACTATTTGCGTACCTGGTACCTTGTATACTATTTGCATTCCTGGCACTCTCTTAAATATTTGTGTTACTAGTACTGTTACTGTGTATATCTGTACCTGGAAGTGGAAGATGCCAGCGTACTCTCCTTCCGTGAAGCTCTGTCCATGTGGAACAACTCGAGCCAGAACTTCCTCATTCAGGGTCAGCGAGGCGATGGCGGCGAGCAGCCAGCAGTCACCTGGATGACAGACAGGAAGGGGGTGGGGCTCAGGTCTTTACATCTAAAAAATGTGTCAGTCATTATCAACAATAATCGATAAACATGGAGGCTGTGACGGCCCGGGTTCGATTACAGGACCCTTAGCTGCATGTCCCTCTCTCTCTCCCTCATTTCCTGTCTGTCTCTCTCCAAGCTGTCACTATCAAATAAAGGCAAACTGCCCAAAAAATATCTTTAAAAAATCATGCCAATTGTTTCTGTTCAGCAGCTGACTGACAGAAGTCAGTGTCCTTAAACACACCATCAGTTTCTTCTACCTGAAGACTGATGAAAACAACCAGCTGTGATAACAGTGGTACTGTCCTTTAATAATGAGTTTGATGGCCTGTCCGCTCTCTGCTGCTCTGTGCTCTGATTGGCTGGACTCTCTCAGGTGTTTCCCTTTGTTACCACAGAAATTATTTCCACAAATGTCCTGCGATTCCCTCCTGAACACATGATGACATCACAGTGAGTCAGCCGCCGCCCACCTGCCTGTCAGCGCGTTTACTGTTCCTGTTGACAAGACGACGCACGCCTCCGTGTCTCACCTGAACTGACTATTAACACACACACAAAACACAAACAAAACACACACCCACTCTGTGGTGTGGAAACTCATCTCTGCCAACACACACACACATTAACCTCAGTGAAAATTTGCAGATCAGGTGAAGGTAAAGGCCAAAACTCATTAGAGACATGAACAGGAGGGTCCATGATTAGTTGATGAATCGATTGGTCCACTGACAAAAAAATGAATTGGCAACAGTTTCAATAATCAATTCATCATTTCATTCTCTTTGCGTTTTGGACTGACGTCAAAACATTTTAAAGACTTAAACAATTCATCAGTCGAGAAAATAACTGCCACATCATTCAGTGATCAAAATAATCGTTACTTGCAGCCACTGATCGTAACTGATCTGCCTCCCTTTAGATGGGTATCAATAGGATTTTATCAATACATGCATCACTTATCGGCATGGATACTTAATGGCACTCTTATCAATACTCAGAGTTAAAATTAAATTAAATTAAATTAAATGTTTCCTTTCCTTCCCTAAGAGTTTGATGTTCAGATTGATTCCACTCTTACGTCTGTAAATATGAAGCTACAGCCAGCAGCTAGCGTATCTTAGCATAAAGACTGGAAACAGAGGAGCTTTAAGAGAGATGAACACTGTTTTGTCCGTCAGCCTCATGGCTACATTTGTTTTGTTCTTATGAAAAACAACCACAACAAAGTCACATGATGCTGTAGGGAAAAGCATTTAGTCCGGACAACATCCCTCCTCACCACCTCCTCCAGCTTCTAACTTGAAATGAAGATTCCTTTTTATTTAGACTGAAAGTGAAGCCAGTTTGTTCTGATTTGACTTCCAAATGAGTTTCTGTTGGTTTTGCATCAAGAGCTGCAGATCAGATTGTCTGAGGGCTATTTAGGTTAGGTTAGGTCTGGTTATGGTTAGGTTAGGACTTGTTATGGCTAGGTAGGTAGGTTACAGGCTAGCTAGACTAGTTTTTGTTATGGATAAGTTATTTGAGGATGTACTTGTTAGATTTTAGTGCTGCATTCAACACCATTGGTTGTATATGTTAATGATGAATCCTCCATGTACGCCAAAGTCAGTCATGGAGTTCCACAAGGTTCTGTGCTTGGACCAATACTATTCACCTTACATATGCTTCCTTTAGGAGGTATTATTAGAAAACACTCCATACATTTTCATTGCTATGCGGATGATACCCAGTTATATCTATCGATCAAGCCAGAAGAACCTCATCAGTTAGCCAAGCTCCAAGCATGCCTTAAGGACATAAAGGCCTGGATGACCTGCAATTATCTGATCTTGAACTTGAACAGGACAGAAGTTATTGTTCTTGGCCCTGAACACCTCAGAAACACAGTATCTAAGGATATTGTTACCCTAGATGGCATTGCCCTGGCCTCCAGCGCCACCGTGAGGAATCTCAGAGTTGTCTTTGATCAGGACATGTCCTTTAACTCTCATGTAAAACAAACTTCAAGGACTGCCTTCTTTCACCTCCGTAACATTGAAACATCAGGAAGATCCTGTCTCAAACAGATGCAGAAAAATGAGTCCATGCATTTGTCACGTCTAGGCTGGATTATTGCAATTCCTTATTATCAGGCTGTCCCAATAAGTCCCTGAGGACTCTCCAGCTGATCCAGAATGCTGCGGCACGTGTACAGACAGGAACCAGGAAAAGAGATCATATTTCTCCTGTATTAGCTTCGCTGCACTGAGCTCCTCTCTCCTGCAAGCCACCTACTGCCCCCATGTTTCAGCTGCTGCAATTATTATTAGTCTTATTATTATTGCTGTTATTATTATAACTTATCATCTTCATCAATATTAATGTTATTACCATTACTTCTACTACCATTACATCTCTATGTAGAACTTACATTGTGCTACTGTAGTCTCTCTCTCTCTCTCTCTCTCTCTCTCTCTCTCTCTCTCTCTCTCTCTCTCTCTCTCTCTCTCTCTCTCTCTCTCTCTCTCTCTCTCTCCCCAGTTATTCAAACTGGAGGTCTGTGTGTCAGTCTGCAGTCTCTTCAGGTACTGGAACCAGTTCTTCCAGTGTGACCGGCTGCAGACACAATAAACTGGCTTTTATTACAGTGACTGGTGTTTCTGATCTCAGAGTTCAGGGCTGGAATGAAGACTCTGGTAGCTTTATTTTGTAGCTCTAATTTATTTTTCATGGAGCTTCTCACAGTGAAACATGAGATGTTGCAGCAGATGTTAAACACCTTGTTTTAAATTATGGATTATATAATATGCGTCACAGAAACGTGAGGCATTGTGAAGCTGAAGATACAGTGTGACTTCTTACAGACACATAGATGATGTTTCCCTGCAGGAGCCACAGAAGTCAGTCTGAAAACACTAACTATAGTTCTGTACATCCCTGAGCCTCACTGCTGATACTGGTCTACAGTTAACACTGCCATATACAGTGGTCCACTGCATCTAAAACAGTTACAATTAGCTTCACTTTAACTACAACAGTGATGTTAATGCCTTAATGCATCAGTGATAATGATCTAATAATATAATACAACTGAAGACACAGTATTGCCCTTTAAGTTTAACTTTGATATGTTTGTACTTTTACTTTAATTGTGAATGTAGACACTGGACAATTTATTTTGTCATATGCCAACCACGTATCTCTAAACTTGGAGATTTTGAATTTTGATGGATTAAAAAGGTATACCAAGGACTTTTGGACCACTAGTGGCACTATAGAGGAATGTTCTTATGAGTGGGACCTAGTTTTGTTTGTATCATGCATGGAGGGTGATTTAAATGTTGCTTTATGGCAGGAGTATTCAACTAAAATTCGAAATTAGAGAAAATTTCCTCAAGCAAAGGTCCGGGACATCATAATGTCTAACTTGCGTTGTGCTTTAGTGTGATATATATATTGAAGTAGCCTAGTAGTTGTATCAATGTCTGCATGTAATCAACAACTGACTGTCAAATCAAATAAAGAAAGTACAATTCAAAAACATTTTGACAATATTTACTGTCACTTAACATTGAACTCTACAGATGTATAATACTGTAGATATGTATAATGTTCTCTCATTAAGTAAAAGGTCTGCATTTAAAAATAAAATAGAGAAAATAAATAAAATAGCTTTTGAAAAATTGTGCATCTTAAAATTAAGTGTTTAATTTTAGAAAAACAAAATAAAGTGTAGCAGCAGCTTGAGTTTCACATTTTAACAGTCTCAACCAATTTCACAATAAATAATGTGTCTTCTCTCCCTCCCGCTCACTCGTCTCTCCGTCTTCTCTCCCTGTGTCGTTCACTCGTCTTGTCATCTGTCACTCGCCTCTCACCTCTCTCGTCTGTCTGTATTCAGAGTCGCAATGTTTATCGCCTGGAATGCACAGATTTGATTGGCTGAGTAGCATCACGTGGGCTGGCGTAACTCGTATGCAATTGGTCTGTGAGTTTCCCGAGCCGCTAAAGTGCTGTAAAGAGTAGAAAAGCTGCGCCGGTTGAAACAGAAGTGCCCCGTCAAAATTTAAAATCCCTTAATAATTTATTGACCGCGGTCTGCCTGTTAGTGACCTATGCTTTATGGGATGAAGAAAATCTCCTATTTCTTAAATTAATCATTTTTAGATCCATTGGATTATCTGCTTTATGTGCTGTCACAAAGCTGGAAACAGGTTTTTTTTATTAACTTATGAAAAGTTAATGTTTTGGAGATACATGGTTTTCACAGAACAGGGATTAACATGTAATGGTACTGATGTAGATTGATGACAGGTCAAATGCAACAGTAATAATGAAAAACGTGTTTGTTTGTTGTAAACTGTGTTGTCAGCAGACTAGAACAATAAAGCAGCACATCATCTGCATAGCACAACGCCTGAAAAACGCTCATGAGATTGAACAATGACGTGTTGTTGTGTTGGTGTTTGTTCTCACCCAGAGCTCCCTGACAGATGTCGGTCCTGGAGGCTCCAGAAATGATGAACTCAGGGTCGGAGGTCAACTCCTGCACAGGAAACACAACACACATCAGCTAACAGACTGAACCAGCTGCAGGTTTTGTCTTCCCCATTTACACCTGTTCATTTCAAACGTGACTATCTGATCCGCCTACGATGCCTGAAGCAGAGGTTGGGTCTCGGCGGGAGAAGTTAAGAAGATAAGAAGACACATTCATACAATGTCTGCAGAACGGGTTGAACAGGAAATACATTATTCCATTGTGGCTACCCCCACTACTAAACCTGTTCTCACACCACATAAATATCCTGAACTCTCAAAACGTGAACAGACACAAACAGACAAAAACAGAACAGAACGAGACATAAAAGACACAAACAGACACAGAACAAGACAGAACAGACACAAATATAAACAGAACAGAACAGACACAGAATGAGGCAGCATAGGCACAAAGACACAAATATAAACAGAACAGAACAGACACAAAACAGACACTGAACAGACAAAAAACAGACACGGAACAAACACAAACAAACAGACACAGAATGAGACAGAATAGACACAAACAGACACAAATAGAAACAGAACAGAAAGAACGAGACACAACAGACACCAACAGACACAGAACAGACAGAACGAGACACAACAGACACCAACAGACACAGAACAGACAGAACGAGACAGAACAGACACCAACAGACACAGAACAGACACAAATAGAAACAGAACAAGACAGAACAGACACAAATATAAACAGAACAGAACAGACACAGAATGAGGCAGCATAGGCACAAAGACACAAATATAAACAGAACAGAACAGACACAAAACAGACACTGAACAGACAAAAAACAGACACGGAACAAACACAAACAGAAACAGACACAGAATGAGACACAACAGACACCAACAGACACAGAACAGACAGAACGAGACACAACAGACACCAACAGACACAGAACAGACAGAACGAGACAGAGCAGACACCAACAGACACAGAACAGACACAAATAGAAACAGAACAGAAAGAACGAGACACAACAGACACCAACAGACACAGAACAGACAGAACGAGACACAACAGACACCAACAGACACAGAACAGACAGAACGAGACAGAACAGACACCAACAGACACAGAACAGACACAAATAGAAACAGAACAGAACAGACACAAGACAGACACAGAACAGACACAGAACGAGACAGAACAGACACACATAGAAACAGAACAGACAGAACAGAACAGACACAAACAGAATAGAAACAGAACAGACACAGACCAGACACAGACCAGACACAGAACAGAACAGACACAAACACAAAATAGACACAGAACAGAACAGACACAAACACAAAATAGACACAAACAGAACAGACACAAACAGAAACAGAACAGTCACAGATACAGACAGAACAGACACAAATAGAAACAGAACAGACACAGAACAGTCACCGACACAGAACAGACACAAATAGAAACAGAACAGATACAGAGCAGTCACCGACACAGAACATACAGAAAAAGACACAGAGCAGAACAGAAACATAACAGAAACAGAAACAGAACAGACACAAACAGAACAGACACAGAACAGTCACAGGCCAGAACAGAACAGACACAAAACAGAACAGACACAGAACAGACCAAACACAAACAGACCAGAACAGTCACAGAACAGTCACAGAACAGACACAGGCCAGAACCAGACACAAACAGACACAAAACTGAACAGACACAGACACAGACACAGACACAAAACAGAACATTCACATTCTGTGTCTGAACAGAACAGACACAAACAGACACAGAACAGACACAAACAGACACAAAACAGATACAGAACAGACACAAAACGGAAACAGAACAGAACAGACACAAACAGACACAAAACGGACACAGAACAGACACGACAGACAAGGACGAACCACGCAACAGATGAACTCGTTGGTTTGAAGCAGACTGAGACACTAAAACACCACAGCTTTTAAACAGATTGTCATTTGACCAAAACAATGATTTAGACCAATAACGTCTAAAAGCGGCAACGCAACAACTTCAGAGGCCCCTGACCTTTAACCTGTACAAAGAGAAAGATCTCAACTCTAACAGTCAGATCTCCAGAGGATGGAGCCTTTAGATCAGAAGGATCCATGAGCTTTCCTCTAGCGCCACCTTCAGTACAAACTGTTCAGACTGTAAGAAGATGTAAATGATCAGAGTGGTGTTTGTAACTCTCTACAGACTCACGTCTCAGTTTAACTTTGAGAGAACTGGAGCTTTCAATCATGTCACATGATCTTCATCAGCAGATGGAGGTGTTCAGTTATCTCACAGATGTTCAAATTTCCACCTTTTCTGAGCACTTTAAAGACTTCTCGTCCATGTTGGCTTAAAGGTTGAGTTTCAAAGTTCGTTCTTGACACTTTGAATATGAATAATTTCCAAAAATG
This sequence comes from Enoplosus armatus, assembly GCF_043641665.1. NCBI lineage: Eukaryota > Metazoa > Chordata > Actinopteri > Centrarchiformes > Enoplosidae > Enoplosus > Enoplosus armatus. The sequence continues at coordinate 28,500,675 of NC_092181.1, read as the reverse complement.
AATTAAATAGGTTCTACTGATGTTGAAATCTTTTTATTTTTTTCTCTTCTCAGCTCCACCCAGCTCAAACACTCATTATAGTGGGAGTCGCCCAGTTTAACCACAGCTCCCATTGTCAATGGGCCGGTGGGTGTTGGCATCAGCAAACTGACTCTGATCAAACAGACTGATGAAAAATTTAAGAGAATCGTGTTTGAAAGCAGACGTCGAGTTACCTGAGATTAATATAATAATCTAATCTAGAATAATAATATGCTGCCAATATGTTTTTCAGATCTGACAAAACAAACTGGTCTGACCTGTGAGGGAAACTAGGCTGAACAGACTCTTCACACCCACAGCTTTATCTGTCCAAATAATATCATCTGTTTACTGATAAACATCTTTCTGATCTGCTGCCAGATTCACTCGGAGCTGAACAGGCTGATCAGGTGAGCAGCTTATTCTACAGGAAGTTAGACACTTCAAACCGAACTCCATATACGAAATCCTGATATTTAATTCTTCCTCACTTATTCCCAAAGATACAAAACATAAAGAAATAAAAATTAGACATTTTTAGAAACACCAGTAAGACATCTTCAATTCAGTGTACATACTTTTTGCGACTATAAAATGAATAAAAAATTAACGTTAATGACAGATAAAACGATTATTGCTTATTGATAAAGTTGTTGAAGTCCTACAGGAGTGGAAATGATTTGATTCTCAGGTGACTCTGGTTTTCCTGAAGTGCAATATTCAAATCAAGCCGAGTTAAGTACTAATTTAAATGTACTGAAATTAAGTTTTACTTGGTGGATTGTAATTGTGAAGAGAAGTTTGTAAAGCTTGTATATAGTTGTGTTCTGCTTTAAACTGCCAGTTTATTTAATGAAGTCTGGCGTTAGAGCATAACTAGTGTTGTTGACCTGTAGTTTTTTGTGTACCGAACTTCATTAGAATAAAAAAAATCATCACCGACCGTGGGTCTCTCCCAGGACACTCCCCGGACTTTGTAGGAGCTCGGGCCCAGCTCGTTGAAGCCCAGGGAGGAGGGCAGCGCCGGGAACGTGTCGTCCTGAAACAGGCGGCCGGTCTCGAAACACTGCTGCCGCAGAGTCTCATAGTCCTGGTTCAGGTACTTCACCGCCTGGCTGTTGGTGCCGATGCCCCGGTCCTTCTCCCGACGGTGCTGCAGAGTGGCCGCGATGCCCGACATGCTGCTGGGTCTGGAGTCTGCAGTGGAAAGCCAGGAGGTTATGGAGGGCCCTGGAAAGTTTTGGAGGGTTTGGAGAGTGTTGAGGCTGCAGGTGTGTGATGCCAGGAAGGGAGTGTTCACTCTTGCATTACAGAGTCAAACCCGACAGAGTGACAGGTAAGACTTCCGGCAAGTACCTTCAAAATATAATTTTCTGTCAGCATGTAACTTGTTGTAACCCTTGTTTTTGAAAAAAACTTTTTAAAAAGGAATGAAAAAATAATCTCATGTATTTAACCGCCGTCCATCAGGCTGAACAAGCAGTTAAAGAAACACTCATCAACTGTCTGTTGACAGCCTAGTGCTTTTATTGTGAAGACACCATATATGACTTCCGGTCTAGTTGTGTGAAATCTGTCATCATGAAGCAGGAAGGGAGTTCCTGTTGGCTTAGAAACAAAACACACAAAGACTCACCGTCACTCAGTCCACCCCTCTGCCTGTCTGCCTGTCTGTCAGCCTGTCTGTCAGCCTGTCAGTCAGTCTGTCTGTCTCTCTGCCTGTCTGTCTGTCTGTCTGTCTACCTGTCTGCCTGCCTGTCTCTCTGTCTGCCTGTCTGTCTTTCTGTCTGTCTGCCTGCCTTTACGTATGTCTGTCTGTCTGTCTGTCTGCCTGTCTGTCTGTCTGTCAGTCTGCATGTCAGTCTCTCTGCCTGTCTGTCTGTCTGTTTGTCTGCCTGCCCTTCTGTATGTCTGTCTGCCTGCCCGTCTGTCTCCTTCCCTGTCTCTCTCTGTCTGCCTGTCTGTCTGTTTGTCTGCCTGCCTTTCTCTCTGCCTGTCTGTCTGCCTGCCTGCCTGTCTCTCTGCCTGTCTCTCTCTGTCTGTCTGTCTGCATGTCTGTCTTTCTGTCTGCCTGCCTGTCTGTCTGTCATAGTCTCCAATTAATCGACTCATTCCTTCATTGCTTCACTGATTCAATGTGTCCACAAGGCCAACAGACAAGAGCTTATTTGAAATTGCCGGTGTTGGTATTAGAGCTAGCAGGTGGTGCAGGTGGTGCTGCAGGTGCTGGTGGATGAATGAAATGAAATATGTAACAACTGTGTTTTGCCTTCGTATTACTGAAGATTTCAAATGCCAACATAAAAACAAATCCAAAAAACAAAGTGACATATAATACATATTGTTATATGTAATTACTGAGTCATAGTTGAAAAGCATGAAGCATGTTAAATGACAATTATCTTTTTGACTTTAATAATTTAATTAATAAAAGAGTAAAGTATTCAGATGCTGATCCAGTTTATTTAAAGACAAACAACATTAAAACATTTAAAACAGACTTCTGTTATCAACACAACACACTGTTTTTATTTATTTATTCATAGATGCTGTCTGTCCTTTAAACTGTAGAAAACTCCCAGCATTCACCTGGAGCAGGGGCTTTCAGTTGATGGCGAGGCAGAGCCACTGCAGGAGGAGAAGAAGAAGAGTTCAGTGATGATGTCATGAGGCAGCTGTGTCATGTGACAAAAGGATGGACCAACAAAAGACAAGAAGAAGAAGACAAGCTGATGTTAAAATACAGATGTCACTGCAGCCTGTAGGGGGCACTCTGACCAGCACTGTATATTGGTCAGAGTAACTGGTACAGCACCACAGACAAGCACCAGACTGGAGTTTTACCTGCTGCAGGTCCAGTTGGATCTTCCCCTGGTTCTTCTTATCCAGAGTCCTGAACATCTCTGTGGAAGAAACACTGTTTTATCACTCTACTGGGCACACTGGGAACCAGTCAGTAAATATTCACTCCATTTAGGTCTCGTAGGACAATGCAAGTTATAAAAAAGTTCCTCCGGGGGTGTCAGACAGGAACTTTAGAGGCGGAGTTTGCAGCATTAACTGTCACTGATTGGCCAGACACTAGTCTTGCATAGCCAGACCTCCACACTTCAGAAAAAGGTCTGGCTCAACCCGTCGTCGTCCTGGGACAGGAGATATAAACGTTCTGGCTTCTTTGATTTCTTTAAACCAATCACACTCGTCTTGGGCGGCGCTGAGCCCAGGATGCAGAGACGGTGAACTAGTAAAATAGTGTCTGGGGGGAACTTGTTTTGGTGGAACATTTGCACGGGGGGGGGGGCTGGCATTAAAATGGTTAAATCCCCACAAAAGAAAACACCACATCAAATAGTAAATGACGTATGTAGACAATGTGACACAACTGTTAAAAAAGATAAACATAACTTGATCATCAGTGTCCTGGCGGTGAAGCCTACATATACTATACCTATACGACAGTCTGAGGCTGTCTGTCCCTCAGGCTGTCTGACCCTCAGGCTGTCTGTCCCTCAGACTGTCTGACCCTCAGGCTGTCTGTCCCTCAGACTGTCTGTACCTCAGGCTGTCTGACCCTCAGGCTGTCTGTCCCTCAGACTGTCTGTACCTCAGGCTGTCTGATCCTCAGACTGTCTGTCCCTCAGGCTGTCTGACCCTCAGGCTGTCTGTCCCTCAGACTGTCTGTACCTCAGGCTGTCTGTCCCTCTGGTTTTGTCCACGTGTGATGTGTTTGTAGTTGATGAGACTCACTGAAGAGCATCTCCAGACGAATCAGGCAGCCAATGAAACAGTCGAAGTCGATGGCGTAACTCGTGTCAGCGTATCGACCGACGACCTCCTGAATCACATTGCTGTTCACCTGGAAGCCTGAAAACACACAGAGAGAAGTGTGACTGCAGGAACGTTGAGGATCCAACAGGAGGAGATCTTTATCATAACAACCAGGAAACATCAACATCCTCCACACAGTCAGAGAGAAGGAACCCTGGAACATTCTCAAGAACTCCTTAAAAGTTCCTACAACCTCTTTTAGAACCCTGAGCAAACCCCTTTTTAAAATTCAGAAACCCTATGAGGACTTGTAATAATAAGAATAATAAGAATAATAATAAGAATACCTTAATTATTATATACTTGAATAAAACCGTTTGTAGCCAAAATGCAGCTCAAAGTGTACAAAATAAAATAAGAGAGAGAGCAGCAGACCGTTCAAATAGTTCAGATAGTAAAATCCCTCTTTCAGACCTCAGAGAACCTTGTTAGTTTAGACATGAACACACATATTAACATGCTAACTCATGGAACCATCTCTAAGATCTCTAGAACATTTTTATTATTTAGCATCAACAATGACTTTTATTGGAACCCTGGGGACGGAGCCCTTATTGTTTCATCTCCTGAAGTGGGTGTGTTTCTGGTACCGAGGAACCCAGTGAGGGTAAATATAGACTACATCCTGCTCCGCCTTTATCCCACTAGAGGGTGAAGCTCCAGGGCTCAATTCAACCGAACTCAACACCCTCAGTGTCACCAAACCACCTTCAGTGGCTTGGTTCTCTCTAACACTGATACCAGAGCTGCTCAGAACGTCCTTGTTTTGTGAATCCAGTTGTACACAACTTGTTGTTTTTGTGGCGTCTGTGTTTGGCTAGTCTGACTCACCGGATGGAGGCTGCTGGGACAAGTCTGCCATTGGGCAACTATTTCCTTCCTACACTAGGTATAGTATAGGTAGGCTTCACCTCCAGGACACTGATGATCAAGTTATGTTTGTCTTTTTTAACAGTAAAAGTTGTGTCACATCGGCTACATACGTCGTTTACTATTTGATGTGGTGTTTTCTTTTGAGGGGATTCAACCATTTTCCACCAAAACAGGTTCCCCCCAGACACTCTTTTACAAGTTCACCGTTGCTGCATCCTGGGCTCAGCACCGCCCAAGACGATTGTGATTGGTTTAAAGAAATACAAAGAAGCCAGAGCATTTATATCTTCTGTCCCAGGACGACGACGGGTTGAGCCAGACCTTTCTCCGAAGTGTGGAGGTCTGGCTATGCAAGACTAGTGTCTGGCCAATCAGTGACAGTTAATGCTGTAAACTCCGCCCCTAAAGTTCCTGTTTGACACCCCCGGAGCAGGAACTTTTTTATAACTTGCATTGTCCTACAAGACCTAAATGGTAAATGATCTCACTTATATAGCGCTTTCAACCTTCACGGTTCCCAAAGCGCTTTACAGCTAAGTCTCATTCACCCATTCACTCACACATTCACACGCTGCCATGCAAGGAGTCTTGGGAGGATGGGGGAGCCAGGGATCGAACCACCAACCCGCTCTCTGTTTCTCTCTGAGCTCTGGAACTCACTGGTTCTTTAAATAACTGAAGGAAAAGCTGTTTTTGGGAGCTGATTGTCCGTCTCAGTCCAGTTTATACACAAGGTGAGACGGAGGTGGACAGGTGGATGTGGACTAAAGTTTCTTCAGTCTTCTTCTGATTAAACTGTTTACAAGAACACAAAATTCTTCATAGATCATTTTGCTGTCAGAGTGCACCACATTGATGCATTTAACTTTAAAATGTACAAAACGTTCTGCTGAACCCCTTAAAGGAACCCTAGAACCACCACTAGAACCCCTGGCTCGTCCTGATGGATGTTAGATCAGTGATCAGGAATCTTACCAGCTTCAGCCAGCGCTGCTCTCATCTCATGACTGCTCATCGTACCAGAACCGTCTGAGTCGTGACTCTTAAAGATCTCCTACAGTACAGCACATGAAGAAGAAGAAGAAGAAGAAGAAGAAGAAGAAGAAGAAGAAGAAGCTGTTAGTTAAATATTCCACAGTTTAAATGAGTCTTGTCATATATAAAGTGTGTCATATAACATATTCACATATATCATGTAACGCTGTTAAAACCATCTATCATGGTCACTATCATGACCTGTTTAAATAGAAACGCTGAATTTTTCAGGGGGGGGGTGATGATGACATCTTCCTAAAATGACAAAGTCTGTCGGGCCGTCACCAGCGGTTACCATGGTGACAGCCCATCGTCAGGGTGTCCATGAGCAAGGCACTGAGCTCTGACTCATACAAACAAAATGGCTGCCAGCAGTTTGTTGAGTTCTCACCAAGTATCTCTGGATCTTCATCCACAGAGCGTGAAACTCCAGCAGCCCCAGTTTACTGCTGCCGTCCATCTGAGCCGCAGTCAAAGATCCTGTCTGTGTGTGCACTGACCTGTCTGTCTGTCTGATACTGACCTATCTGTCTGTGCACTGACCTGTCTGTGTGTATTGACCTATCTGTCTGTGTACTGACCTGTCTGTGTGTGCACTGACCTGTCTGTCTGTCTGATACTGACCTGTCTGTGTGTGTACTGACCTGTCTGTGTGTACTGACCTATCTGTCTGTGTACTGACCTGTCTGTGTGTGCACTGACCTGTCTGTCTGTCTGATACTGACCTGTCTGTGTGTGTACTGACCTGTCTGTGTGTACTGACCTGTCTGTGTGTCTGTGTACTGACCTGTCTGTGTGTGTACTGACCTGTCTGTCTGTTTACTGACCTGTCTGTGTGTGCACTGACCTATCTGTGTGTACTGACCTATCTGTCTGTCTGATACTGACCTGTCTGTCTGTGTACTGACCTGTCTGTCTGTCTGATACTGACCTGTCTGTCTGATACTGACCTGTCTGTCTGTGCACTGACCTGTCTGTGTGTGCACTGACCTGTCTGTCTGTTTACTGACCTGTCTGTGTGTGCACTGACCTGTCTGTTTGTCTGATACTGACCTGTCTGTCTGTGTACTGACCTGTCTGTGTGTGTACTGACCTGTCTGTGTGTCTGTGTACTGGCATGTCTGTGTGTGCGTACTGACCTGTCTGTGTGTGCACTGACCTGTCTGATACTGACCTGTCTGTCTGTGTACTGACCTGTCTGTGTGTGCACTGACCTGTCTGTCTGTTTACTGACCTGTCTGTGTGTGCACTGACCTGTCTGTTTGTCTGATACTGACCTGTCTGTTTGTCTGATACTGACCTGTCTGTCTGTGCACTGACCTGTCTGTGTATGTACTGACCTGTCTGTCTGTGTGTGTACTGACTGTCTGTCTGTCTTGAACAGACTGTTTGGTGTTCTGTAAATGATTCATTAGTAACAAAGTAGTTATTATTATTATTATCTATCTGACTAATGGATGAATCGACTCCTCGTCTTAATAACTCTGAATATGAATATGAGATCTTGTGTGTGAATATTTGCTGCCGGGGGCAGAAGGATACATCCAGCAGGCTGATGATGTTGCGGCAGGTCTGCAGACTGAAACCGTCTGTTTTTACATCCGATCCTTCAAACACACAACACACTGATGTCACACTGCAGCTTCAGGTGTTTCATGGCTGTTTTTAAATACACATGAATTATGAAACTGCATCAGCAGAAGCTGCTGAGTGAAGATACATCAGTCTGAACTGAACCACAGGGGCTCCTGGTCTACAACCAACCAGGTCATTGGTTCAGGACCTTTCAACAAAAAGTCATTCCAGAATGTTTTACATAAAATACATTAAACAACTACACAAAAACAGAAATACTCTCTTCTTGTGAAATTAAAACTATGAAGGAACTATCTGTTCATGAATCTGTCTCTTCTTACTCTGAGCAATCACTTTGTCCAAAATCTGTTGGAGCTCAATGGCAGAAATTTCAGAGTCCTGTTAAGACAGAAAGAAATAAAACGTGAGATGTTTTGTTTATGGACAGAAATTAAGTTGTCAATTTAAGAAGAAATGTAGGTAAAACATTTTGTTACATTTCCAGAGATCTGAACAAAGAGACGTTTGAAGTGAGGATCCACGTCGTTCTGTCCAACATCAGGCTGGAAGGAAAAATATAAGAATGTATGAAAAAATCAAAAAGTATTACAGATATTATGTGATTAAGTGATTATCTTGGTCTAACAAGTTATTATCTTGTTCTAACAAGTTATTATCTGTTCTAACAAGTTATTAACTGGTCTAACAAGTTATTATCTTGTTCTTACTAGTTATTATCTGATTCTAACAAGTTATTAACTGGTCTAACAAGTTATTATCTTGTTCTAACAAGTTATTATCTTGTTCTAACGAGTTATTATCTGATTCTAACAAGTTATTATCTGTTCTACCTAGTTATTATCTTGTTCTAACTAGTTATTATCTACTTCTAACAAGCTATTATCTTGTTCTAACAAGTTATTAACTTGGTCTAACAAGTTATCTTGTTCTAACAAGTTATTATCTACTTCTAACAAGTTATTATCTTGTTCTAACAAGTCATTAATTTGTTCTAACAAGTTATTATCCATTCTAACAAGTTCTTAGCTATTAGCTTGTTGTAACTAGTTATTAGCTTGTTCTAACTAATTCTTATTTGGTCTGACAAGTTATTATCTTGCTCTAACAAGTTATTATCTGTTCTAACAAGTTATTAACTTGGTCTAACAAGTTATCATCTTGTTCTAACTAGCTATTATCTTCTTCCAACAAGTTATTAACTTGGTCTAACTAGTTATTATCTTGTTCTAACTAATTCTTATTTGTTCTAACAAGTTATTATCTTGTTATAACAAGTTGCAATGTGTTTTAACAAGTTATTAACTTGGTCTAACAAGTTATTATCTGTTCTAACAAGTTATTATCTGTTCTAACTAGTTATCTTCTTGGTCTAACTAATTCTTATCTGTTCTCACAAGTTATTACCTTGTTCACACAAGATGGATCTAATAACTTACAAGATGAACAAATCTTATCTCCATAGATATATCCCTTTTGTTTAAACACAAATGTTTTATAAATTGAGGAAGAAACTACAGCTTGATAGCTGACAAAACAGGCGTCACAAACCTCCTGGATATCAACGTTTATATCCTCCTCCATCGGGCTGAAACACAGAGAAAAAAAAGATAGAAAATAATTACTTCAGAGAGAAGACCAACTATTTTCTATCTCACAAATCTGACCAGTGCATGACAGAGTTATCGCAGTGTGTTTATATCTATGTATAGTTGGATGTATCAGTAAGGGTGATGAAGAGGAGTACAGGGCTGCTGTGGACAACTTTGTCACATGGTGCGAGCAGAACCACCTGCAGCTCAACATGACAAAGACAAAGGAGCTGACTGTGGATCTGAGGAGGACCAAGGCACCGATGACCCCTGTTTCCATCCAGGGGGTCAGTGTGGACATTGTAGAGGATTACAAGTACATGGGAGTCCATATAGACAATAAACTGGACTGGGTAAAGAACACTAATGCCCTCTACAAGAAGGGCCAGAGCCGTCTCTATTTTCTGAGGCGGCTGAGGTCCTTCAACATCTGCCGGACTATGCTGAGGATGTTTTATTAACATCCTAAATTAACAGTATTGCTGATTACCAAAATATCTTATGTTTCTGTAATGGTTAATCCACCAGTATGTGCAAGCCAAGCTCTTTAATCAAAATGATATCTTTAATGCTAAAATATAATTATTGTTGTTATCCATGAATTTTCAAATTTACTGTTTTACAAAAAAGCAGAAAAAAATAGTAAAGCACATTATTATTTTTTGATTGAGATGCCAAATTACAGTTATTTACTTGCATTCCTGAACAGAAAAATGTGTTTTATGGTTGCAAGAATGCAAGCTCTTATCAGGGCCAAAGGACGTCATACAAAATATTAAGATTTTTGGTTAATATATGTGAATAAGGACTATTTAGTTGTTCCAGTTTGTTATTTGCCTAATAAATAACAATACATTTTTTTGTTTGAAACAAGTTTTTGACAGATTTCTAAAATATTTGTGTTTCCTCATTTTTATGACAGGTGGTCTAATAAATTTGTTAAGCACTGTATATGCACATGCATATACATTGTTATTGTATATATATTTTTTTTTTATTTTCACTTAAATATTGTAAATGTGTATATTTTTATCTTTATTTTTTATTTCCTATTTCTTATTTTTATATTTTGTACATACTTTAGCTCTAAATTTATGCTACTTTCTAATCTTGAATGGGAGCACCGGTACTGTACAATTTCCCCCCTGGGATCACTAAAGTATTTCTGATTCTGACTCTGATTCTGATGTGACTGACCTGGTGTGGGCCTGTTTTTCGGTGAACACCCTCAGGATGAAGCTTCCTTTGTGGTGTGGTTCGAAGGTGGAGGGGATGATGGCGTACTCTCCGGGCGCCAGTTTGAATCGATCGCACACCTCTCGCAGGTTGATGAAGTTTTGACTGCGAGCCACAGCTGTCCTCCTCAGCAGGACATCCGGGCCCAGGTGGACATTACTGCGACCTTTATACTGACCACAGAATAAGAAGTTTGGATGATATATTCAATATTTGATTACCACTGTGACTGTATGTTGTTTTCACTTTCCATCTTGCTGCAGATGCTCCATCTTACTCTGTAGTTTAAGTAACTAATAACTGTGAAAAAAAATATAGTACAATATTTCCAATAATTAAATTTTTCAATAACAATATTTATTAAGTGTTGTGAAGTAGAAGTGTATAGTAGCATAAAATGGAAATACTCAAGTAAAGTACAAGTACTTCAAAATTGTACTTAAGTATAACACTTGAATACACGTTCCACCGCCGCTAAACATTGACTGGGATGGATCATCTCTCTGTAGCAAGTTTCCATAGAAAATAAATAAATAAACAAATAAATAGAATAAATAGATCTAAAAAATGGAAGTTTAATAAGCATAAACTATTACTACTCAAGTACTCAGTAGTCAATGGGCTTAGACATGTGTTTGTTTCATCCTTAAAATGTGCGATGAATCTGAGCCATTGAATTCACCTCATCAGGAACCTGGAAGAAAAACACAAAAACACTTTATTTTCTAATAACAACATGTCACTGAGTATTTGGTCTGCAGGTAACAAACACCTGGAGTCTTCTAATCACTGAATCTGACTGTTTATGGATAAAGATTTGCAAAATAAACTTGAAAATAATCGTTCAGTATTTGAAACTGAAAGGTTTAATACGTCAAACAAGACTAAAATCGGTAATACAGTCAGATTATGATATACTGTATGTATCATGGCGGAAAATGGGAATCAACTGATCTTTGAGGTAGATAGACGGCCCATTATCTGGTAAAAGACCTTCTCAAATAGGACAGCGTTTGGTCTATAAAATATCAGAAAACTGTCCCTGTCCTGTGGTGTCATCACAGCAATGTGTATTTGTACCATGTAGATGGAGAATCCGATGGTGTTGAGGTCTCGTCCGAAGCGTCTCTCCCTGCGAGCATCTTTCTGCATCAGACCGATCAGCACGGTGCAGCCATCCTTGTCGTCGTGAGGGTCATCGTCCACATCCTCCAGTCGGATGAAGAACTGAGGGTTGGAGCAGAACGTGGCTGCAGAGAAAACACAGGAGGTCAGTTTATAGATGGTGTTTTACACTTTCCCTTTTCACAAAGTCAATATGAGAAGTGGAAGTCCTGAAGTGTGTAAGCTGAAAGAAGGCATCAGTTAAAGTGGCAGCTGAAATATAAGCACTGACAGCAGTTGCAGTAAATTGAGTATGAACAGTGAAAGTTGTTGTCGTTAGAAAAAGGATTTCAAAGAAGTTTTCAAAAATGAAGGCCTGAGACCTGAAAGGGTTTGAAGTTTGAAGTTAGTTGAGGTGTCAGTTTCACTGAAAGCAGATGAACTCTCAGTTAAAGAAAAGAGATGAAAACAGTGAAAATATAAAAGCAGTTTAAATGTCATTTGGATTCGAACCGTTTTTCAGCATACTTTCTAAGTTTCAACATTCCTGCCATTATAATGGGGAAAAAAGTTGAATACTTTAGTATGAAAGATCTGAAACGAATATGTCCTCAATAAGCATTTTGAGTTGAACAGTTTGGTTCAATTTTCTAGAAGAAATAAGAAGAAAGTTGGAGCGTGCTAAAAAAGTGTCCAGACGAAGAAGCAGAAAAAAAGAGATGAATATGAGAACTTATTTGTGTATCGTGGAAGACAGTATTAATTTCATCAATGGAAACTATGATGAAAAATATTTGTTGACAACCTTTTTTTTCTCTCCCCTGAGATAAACTCAGTGAACAGCGTTTTAGAGAATCAGATTGTGAATGATCAGCTGCTTTGCAGTGGAGAGAACAGCTAGCTGTGCTAATGCTAATGCTAATGATAAGTGAGCAGGAATGACAGAGAGAGAGAGCAGCTCAGAGTTTATAATGATAACTGGGTTTACAGAGGAGAGTCAGTCAGTCAGTCAGTAACCATGGTAACTGTACACAACAAAGATGGAGACAGCTGGAGCCTTAAAATGCTTAGAAGATATAAAAATTAAAAATGCAGGACGGAAATGAGCCTAAAGTTTCACTGAGGAAGTACAATGTTTTTAGTTTTTGTTATTTTTACTCACTCTTTTCTTAGTTTTTGTGACAAAAACTAAGAAAAGAGTGAGTAAAAATAATCTACATTTTCGTCAGAAGAGTAAAGGAGCTGTACTGAGCTGTACCTGGGTAGTTCCTGCAGCCTCCAGCAGTGGAGCCGACCCTCCACACACCATCGAACTCGCTGTAGTTCCAGCTGCCCACCTGGTTGCTGTTAAGCGTGTCTGGTGTCAGGTTACAGATGTCGAGGTGGGAAAACTGACGCAGGAAATCGATGTAGGACATCCTGCAGCCAGCAGAGAGAGGAGAAGAAGAAGAAGGTTTAGCTAGTTTTAATTACAGTTTATACAGTTAGTGCAGTTAGGTAGTTTTAACTACAGTTTATACACTTAGCTAGATTATACAGTTAGCTAGTATTAATTACATGTTATACAGTTAGTGCAGTTAGCTAGTTAAAACAGTTAGCTAGTTTTAATTACAGTTTATACAGTTAGTGCAGTTAGCTATTTTTATCTACCTTATATACAGTTAGCTAGTTTTAACTATAGTTTATACAGTTAGTAAGTTTTAACTACAGTTTATACAGTTAGCGAGTTTTAACCATAGTTTATACAGTTAGCTAGTTTTAACTGTAGTTTATACAGTTAGCTAGTTTTAACTACAATTTCTACAGTTAATTTTAACTGCAGTTTATAGTTATCTAGTTTCAACTATAGTTTATACAGTTAGCTAGTTTCAACTATAGTTTATACAGTTAGCTAATTTGAACTACAGTTTATACAGTTAGCTAGTTGAACTTCCTTAGTTTGAACTACAGTTTATACAGTTAGTTAGTTTGAACACAGTTTATACAGCTTGCTAGTATATAAAGTGGTTCAAACTAGCTAACTGTATAAACTGTATTAGAACTACTTTAGTTTGAACTGTTCATTTGTATAACAGTTTATACAGTTAGCTAGTTTGAACCGCTTTATATACAGTTCACTAGTTTTTAATTTCTTTATATACAGTTAGCTAGTTTGAACTAAAACAGTAAAAGTTAAATGATGAAAAGTCATGATCAGAAAATTATTTATTAACTGTGCTGATTATTTCTCTCAGTGTATGAAACAATATAATAATTATATCCATAATTTCTGAATATTTCATGATGCATCTACACCCACCAGAACTCTCCATCATCAGCAGAGTGATCCAGCTTTTTCTTCTCCTCCGGCTGAACTCCATTCCACTCCTTCGAACTGACAAACAGTCAAAATTAACAGAAACATCAGAGGCTCTCTGAATAAAGGACCAGAAACCCACAGAGGGAATCAAACAAACTGGTCTCACTGGTTTCAGTCACATGGATGAAAATGACCGGAACTGTTTTCAGTGTTTAATTGTTGGAGGTCTTTGAGGTTCAGTCTCAATGATTTAAGTTCTTTGAATACAAAAGACAGATTTAATAAACCTGATCCATTCATTTATCAAATCTATGTTGGTTTTAAGATGTTAGGCGCCTCAATGAGCTGCCAGTCAGATGGTTTAATACAAAAAATGTAAAGATGATCTGATCTCAAGTGGATTCAACAGGTTTGATTTCTCACTGGTTACAGTTAGGAGAGAAAAACTGGAACTGGAATCATTTTATTCAGAATTTAAAAAGTTAATGTTCTTTAGACGGATGGACGGACGGACGGACAGACAGACAGATAGACAGACTGGATGATGGACAGACAGACGAACGGACGGACAGACAGAATGACGGACAGACAGACAGAATGACGGACAGACAGACGAACGGACAAACAGACAGAATGACAGACAGACAGATGAACGGACGGACAGACAGACAGACAGAATGATGGACAGACAGACAAACGGACGGACAGACAGAATGACGGACGACAGACAGAATGACGGACAGACAGACGAACAGACGGACGGACAGAATGACAGAATGACGAACAGACAGACAGACAGACAGAATGACGGACAGACAGACGAACGGATGGACAGACAGAAAGACAGACAGAATGACGGACAGACAGACGAACGGACAGACATAGACGGACAGACAGACAGATAGACGGACGGACAGAGAGACAGACAGATGGGCAGACAGAGAGACAGATGGATGGACGGACAGAGAGACAGACAGACGGGCGGACAAAGAGACAGATGGACAGACAGACCAACAGACAGACAGCCAGCCAGACAGATGGATGGACGGATGGACAGACAGATAGATTAGTATGAGGACCTGGACTCACTTGTCACTCCAGGCTCCGGTCCACTCCACCTGACCCCAGGGGTTCCTGATCCTCAGCAGGTCCACCAGAGAACCAGAGTGATGAACCTGCAGGACGTACCAATATTAGCTAATGCTGTAGATTATTCTACAAATACTGAGTTACTGGAAATGCTCATAGCTCAAAGAGCTTGCAACCAAGGTAGATGCGCTCACAAGCATGGTTGAGGCAATGAAACAACAAAGTCACCCACGACCTTCAGACCTGGTGAATCAATATTCCCAAAATAAGATGAGATTCAAGAAGGAGAAGCCTTACGGTTGTCCAAAATGTGTTGAACATAAACCAGAAGCCATTGTTTTTTTGTGGGGAGGAAGGTCACAGAGCTGTGGGCTGTTTAAAGAAACAAAAGAGTCAGGGAAACGTGAACCGGTCGCTGTCGTGGGGCACCCAGTGATCGGATCTGCAAAGGAGCCCCAAATGTTAGGACGACAGATCTTCCCTCAACCGTTACCCCAGAAGTAGCTAGTACACAAAATAGTTACAGACAAAGTGAATCCTCTAGTCAGTTCTCTTTTGAGCCACCATGTGCTAAACATGGAGCTGTTGCCAAACTTATAGGAAAGAAG
Organism: Enoplosus armatus; assembly: GCF_043641665.1. NCBI lineage: Eukaryota > Metazoa > Chordata > Actinopteri > Centrarchiformes > Enoplosidae > Enoplosus > Enoplosus armatus. Next base: position 28,485,397 of record NC_092181.1, on the reverse strand, counting down.
GCTAACGCCTAAGAGCAGGTGTGAAGGACATGGTCATCCCTGAGTGGGCTGCTGAGCATCAAAGTATACTTGAGAAACTGGTTGACATGTTAACCCATCCCCCGGTTCTAGCATACCCAGATTTTGACCTGCCATTTGTCCTACATACTGATGCATCGGAGCAAGGTCTCGGGGCTGTTCTCTACCAGCAGCAGTGTGAAAAACCTTGAGTCATTTGGTATGGGTCACAAACTCTAACACCTGGGAAGTTAGAGTTCCTTGCTCTACACTGGGCAGTGTGTGAGAAGTTTAGAGATGATCTCTTTTATGCTCGACACTTCACCATCTATACCAATAACAATCCACTCACTTATATTATGAGCAGGGCCAAACTCAATGCGGTTGGCCACCGCTGGGTGGGAGAATTGTCAGACTTCCATTTTAACATAAAGTATAGGCCTGGTAGAGTTAATACAGATGCGGATACTCGCTGCGCTGTCCCGTGTCCCTCTTCATACTGACCGCTACATGTCAACATGCACAGAGGAGTTGTCACAGGATGTGGTGAATGCAGCCTGGGGGGGAAGGCTGCCCAGAGAGGAGATGTGGCCTGAGTGGCTACTCTCTCTGCCTCCTCTCTTGATGTTATCCTACAGCCTCGCACACCTCCACATGAAATAAGTCATAACGAGTTGATTCAAGCCCGAGGGGAAGACCCCACGGTTGGGGAGAAAGCAGTTGGTTCTAGCTCTCAAATACCAGTCTGTTGTCTTGAAGCACCTTCATGATAACATGGGGCATGTGGGTACAGAGAGAGTACTTCACCTCGCCAGGGAAAGGTTTTACTGGCCTTACATTAAAAAAGGTGTATAGAGGATTATGTGACTAAGAAATGCTGTTGTATAAAACAGAAGAAGCCCACAATCCATGTACGTGTACCCATGAGCAGCTTGAAATCTATCTCACCCTTGAACTGGTCTGTATAGATTACTTGCATCTTGAGAAGAGCAAAGGGGGATATGAGTACATTTTGGTGGTAATCCATATCACAAGGTTCGCTCAGGCCCCTGCACAGAAATTTGCTCTTGCTGGTCAATGATTTACCAGTGGAATTTCCACCACAGTCAGCTAAACCAATCTCTGGACCATCACAAGGGAAAGGAAACCCTCGAGTGAGAGTAAGTGATGTGAGGGACCAAACTATAAGTGCTGAGACATCTGACTCTGATGATGAGTCAGAAAGAGGTTACTGGTTGAGGAGAACAGCTACCTCTGAGAGACCAACCATGTTCCGGAGGGAGCAGATGCCAGTGCTGGAGACACAGGTCCAGACTCCTAGGAAACCTTTCAGAGTCCAATATGAACCGGCACAAAGAATATCTTCTGAAGAAACCCAATACTGGGGTGAAGATTCGTGCGGATCAGGTGGTGTACATGGGGAAGGTCGCGGACAGATGGGGACCCAAACCTTACCTGAAATGGGCCCCCGTGCCACTGGGAGCTGAGACGCAGACAAAGGGTCGATGTGAAGAAGGACACTCATGAGACAATGATGAACAGGACATGCCTCATCAAACTGAACCAGAGGGAAACAACAACCGCACGGCCCCTGATGTACCCCAGTCCGACGAGGACCAAGGATTGTCTCAACATACACACCTTGAGGAGCAGATACAAGACCTTCAACCTGCCTTTCCTGTCCCACTGAGACGGTCCACAAGGGAAAGACGACCAGGCCAAATGCTCACCTACTCATCCCTTGACCATCCAACATACCAGTTGTGTCCCACTGTAAATGCTGTTGATATTTACCTCATGCCCTATACTCACCTGTGGCACCCGCAACCATACTCGCCATCATTCCAATGTACACCCCTCATCCAATATTCATATTTACCATTTATCTACCCCATACATGGTCAGTGAAGAGTCACAGCATACCCAGTCAGCCCTCAGAACCATACATTCTTAAGGGTGTAAGGGTTTTGTACATTGTAAATATTTCTGTGTTTTGTAAGAAAAATGTTGTTATGGTTATTGAAATTATCTTGAATGGAAACTTGTGATTTAAAGTAAGTGTCGGGAGCCACTTTTGTTGTTGGGGAGCATGTGGCGCACCTGAGTTCATGTGACCACATTTATGTAATAATTTAAACATAACATAAACGTAACATAAACACACTGAGAACATCGAAGCCACGTTGAGCGGCTTCTTGTTTCTCCTCCTCATAAACAAGACAAATTGGACTTAGAGCTTAGAGCGTCCAGTCATTTCCCAGAATGCCTCACCTGCTGTGCTGCAGTGATGGAGTAGGCGTGTCCTTTAACCAGCTTCTGACCGGTGATTGCCTCTGTCTCATACGAGCTGGAAATCTGAGAAACAGGGAAATATATTATATAAATACTTCAAAACTGCAAAAATACTTCACCATCTTATTAGACTCCAGAGCAGCTAACAGGCAGGTTAATGAACATTTTAAGGCACAAACACAACTGCACATGTTGATCCTCTCAGAAACTCTCCGATTTTTACCTATAATCTTAACAGTTCCCTGCCAGCCAATCAGAAACATTACAAGTCACAGAGTTCCTGGAGTTTTTAAATGCGTCTCTGTTTGAGTTTTTGAATGTTTACGTCGATGGAGCAGCCGAGCAGCGAGCCGAGCTTCAGGGCCTTCCTCATGATGTTAAACAGGAAGGGCGGAGCCTCCTTCAGGTCATAGCTCTCTGAGATTCCTCCAGTGAAATCCTCAAAACCCTCAATACTTGAACCTCCAGTCAGAGCCTCGTACGAGCTGTTCACCCTGCAGGAGGAGAACAAATGATAATTTTGACAAAACTAACTTATAATTACAATCATTTTGCACACTTTACTTTGGTGTTCGTACTGTTTGTTTTTGCACTACTCCTGTGTGGTTTGTTCGTGTGATGCTGCTGTGAAATATTGGATAAATAAAGTATTCATGTTAAAACAAACTCATGAGCTAATAGACAAAATGAATGAATGAATTAATGGTCTTAAGATCTTAAGGAGCTAACAAGCTAATAACCTTAATGACCTCAATGAGCTAATAAACTAAATGGACCAATGAACTAATTACATAATGCTCCTGGCTGAAACACTAGCTAAGGGGTGACTGAGGGGGCAATTGTTTTCACAAAATTGTATTAATTGATTTAACTGTTCAATGTCCTCAGAAAGGCTAAATAACAACAACATGAGGCATAAGAACTTACATAAGAACGTAGAATCAGCAGAGCGCTGACAACGTTCTGAATTAATGAACGATTCATCAGCAGGTAGAAACAGCTCTCTCTCTCTCTCTGAATGGAGTTGAAGTGTTAGTTGTATAATAATTAAATAAGTTAAAGTAAAGTTGAAAGGAAGTTGATGTGAAAGCACTCAAAGAACTTGAAAAGTGACAGTAAAAGTATCACAATAACACTAAAATGTACTAACAATAAAATAAAACTGTAAAATGAGGGAACATGAAGTGAAAGTGAAGTTTACTCTGCAGCGTTTCAGGTGAAGCAGAATAAATCAGTTTTACCTGTTCAGTATAAAGAGCTGAGTCAGCAGCTCTGTTTGTTTTCCAGGCAGGCCGATGCAGAGTGTTTACTGAGTAAACCTTCCTCCACCCAGCTCCTAATCACCTCCAACACACACACACACATACACACCAACACTCACCAGGCACTCACTCAACACTCCTCTAACTACTGGCTTCCTACTGTGAGTGTATAGAGGCTGATCTGGAGTCAGCCAAGGTGAATAATGTTTCAGTTGGTGCTTCAGTCACAACAAACTGCTTTAGTTTGAGATTTCTTATGTGTTTTTAGAAGATCATGATTATTTACAGTCACCTGTAAACCAAACTACAGTCAGAAAAACATCCACTTTAGTCTGTCCAGCTCTTTAATCCAGAGCACTTAAAGGAGCTGCATTGTCAGTTTAAGGATAATCACAAAAAAGGAGTTCAAATGGGAGTTGAAGAGTAAGTGCAGAAAGGAATGGAAGAGTCAGTTAGTGTAAACAAGAAGTGTAACCACTGAGAGAAAGTGTTAGATGGAAGTATACAAACTAAAAGTAGTTAAAATGTCAGTTTATTGTCATCTGAAGCATCAAAATAAGTTCTTTCAGCTGCAGTGTCAGTGTGATCACAGAGTCCAGCTGAGGCTGATGAATGTCATTAGTTCTGCAGCTATTTGGTCATAAACCAAAGTCATTAGGACTCCTCTGGGGAGCATGAATGTGTTTCTTACTTGGCGTAGGCTTTTTCCAGCAGGGCGCTCCAGAACTCTCCTCCCTCTGCTGAGTGAACGAACAGCAGCTTTCCATCTCTGGTGGGCAGTCGATCATCCACAACCACGTCCACCCACTCCCCATACTGCCACAGCTACAGGTACAAAAACACATGATGTCACTTCCTCTGGAGGCTCCACCCACTCCCTGTAGTGTCTACCTGTGTCCTAAATTTGGTTGTCCAGTTGTCGATGGTGCATAAAGGTGATCCTTGTCACCTCGTAAAGTGATAAACTGATGATGCTAGCAGGTGTTGTTTCTCAGGTGTCTCCATCACCTGAACTGGACCAATGAAAAAGCCTCTGCACGATGTAAATAATGAGCATGTTGATGTCCATTGGAGTATCAGTACAAGTACTGAAAGCAGTTGATGTGTCAGATCAGATTTATTTACTTTATTGATCCCCAGAGGAGAGATTCAGGTGTTGCAGCAGCACAAGGACAGAAATACAACTACTGATTCTAATTGTACATTAAACAAAGATGGTAACAAATGTAGTAAAGTTCAACTCAATGCCATGATCATGTCATATACTGTTTGATGAGCTGGGCACAAGCCTCCTGCACAACACTCTGTACATCAGTCTGCCACCAGGCTCTGAAGGTGCTCGGCAGGTAGCCAAACACCCATCACCATGGTTACTGCCTAACAAATCATAATTTACTGAGCTGAGACAATTGTATCAAATGTACAGACGCTCATCTTGTCTATAAGATGGCCTGCTGGTGTAGTACATAGTGTAATAAAACAGGATAGCATTAATATAATACAGTATAATATAGTAATAGAAAATATAGGTGAAATATGGTAATATAATATAGTACAGCAATATCACAGAATATAAAATATAATAAAGTATGGTATCATATACAATAAATAACACATATAGTATAATATATAATATAAGAAGATTATTAAATATAAATATTTGACGTGCAAACAGTTCAATTGTCAGTTGAAGCAGCTGCAGTGTCAGCTTAAGTGAAATCATGGCAAGAAGTCAAAGTAAGTTGAAGTGTTACCAGGAAGTGTAAACACCAATCAAAGTTAGTGCGACACATTATCCATTAACCTGCTGCACGGATCAATAAAGTCATGCCAAACTCTGTAAACTAGATCATGAACTGGTCCCAGTACAACGCTGGGATCTGTATCTTTGAGTGAAACTGCTGGTGGAAAACATCTGACTTTACAAGTCAACGAAGAGCACCTGAACACACCATCAGCTCTGTCTCTGAGACGTTCAAATCTCATGTAATAAAACAAAGACACAGCTGCAGCTCATGATGTCACTTCCTGTAAATAGTTGTTGAGAACAATAGAGTCCTCAGAGAGCTGCACACACTCAGAGAGACGATCCAGCAGCAACTGATAAATAAATCATAATAATAAATAAGCAGACATATCTTTTAATTGGACAAGGTGGCTGTCACCCCATTTATTTCTGTCTGTTTTTCAGTTAGTCGTTGAAGTGAACCTGAGTGACCTGGAAGTGGAAGATGCCGGCATACTGCACGCTGAAGCTCTGTCCAGGAGGAACCACTCTGTTGAGGATCTGAGGGTCCAGGGTCAGAGAGGCGATGGCAGCCAGCAACCAGCAGTCACCTGACAGACACACATCAGGTCACATGATCACACTTGTCAGAGGTCACACAGCTGTGTGTGTGTGTGTGTGTGTGTGTGTGTGTGTTCTCACCCAGCACTCCCTGACAGATGTCTGTTCTCTTTGCTCCATCAACAATGAACTGAGGATCAGAACACAGCTCCTGATTGGACGAGACATCATTCAATACATTTTATATGTTTTATGGAATATTTATGGAAGTCACGAGAGTTAGCCTGAATCATCATCTGACTGGATCGTGGTGGATCCTTTACTGTAGTGAAAGTACTAATACCACACTGTAAAAATACTTTTCCTTCAGTAAAAGTATGTAAGTATAATCAGGAAAATGCACTTTAAGTATTAACAGCAGTAAAATGTCCCCTGTGATTAATGGACTAATCGTTTCAGCTGTTCTTGTATAATCTACCACACACTGATTCCTCCTTGACGAGCACCATTATTTACATGAAACGAGGCAGACACGACTTTGCCCCATTAAACGCGCATTGTCTGTTGGGCACACCAGAAGACCAGTATTCTAAGTATATACTTTGGAACACCTCTAGCACACAACTAGAGTAATATTTTTTCATGATTCATTCTGTCAAATCATATAAATACAAATGTTTCCCAAAATGTTTAACTGCTCCTGTGAGTACAAAGTCAACATGTTCATGTGTTCATAGAAGCAGCAAGTGTTTAATAAATGAACACATACTGGTTCTCTACTTCCTCATTAAACATTATGACGACATGTATTTCTCTTTGAGGACTAACTTTTATTAACCAGGTGTTTTAGTTAATAAAAGCTAATTATTAACTACATGTTAGTTAATGTTAATAATAATAATAATTAAAATCTGCAGCGGGGTCCAAAGGTGCATTCAGACTTAAGGTGAAGGGAATTTTAGAGGTATTTCAAATACAAAGTGAGAGGAAAGATGCAAGTGTGCAGGAAAGGTCTTGAAGGTCTTGAAGGAAAATAGACTCCAGTGTGTCTGTTGCCTTTTAAAAATCATTCCTGCTCGGCTGCAGTCGGTCGCTGCTGCAACTTTAGCCTCATGCTAACGTCAGTGTTCACTAAGTGGAGTTTGATCATCACTAAATTAAAACCGGCTGCAGCTCACAGACTAGTTTGTACATAGAGATGAGTTGTTACTAAATACAGTCAAGTCTTAATGGTGCAACCTGATTTAATGAATCACTAGTTAGAGACCAGATAGTTGTTACTGAGAAGTCAAGAAGGACGACAAGAAGCTGCTGCAGCTCAGAGCCCAGAGAATGAAGCCTTTACATTTTAATGACGTCCTCATCATCATGATAGAAAGGCTTGTGTATTGATCCACTGATCAAGATTTTCTATATTACCACTGAGTCAGTTGGTCTTCCATACTGTAATTTGACTATGTTGGTCTGTTCTGTCCACACAGCATCTACTTCCTGTCAGTTACTCTGAGAGGGATCCCTCCTCTGTTGCTCTTCCTGAGCTTTCTTCCATTATTTTCAAATTAAAGGGTTTTTTGGGGAGTTTCTCAGCTGGCGTTGAACTTTCAGCCACTTTTAGCTCAGAGTTTTGGTTTTGAGGCACTTTTCATCAAACACTGCAGTTTGCAGTTACATTGTGTTTCTGCATACAGTGAAACATGTGATAAACTCTTGAGAACACATAAATGGTGCTTAATCAATTAGTCGATCGATCACTGTTTTATATGAACTGAATCTCCTTGACTTGACATTTGAAGACGTCCCTTTGGACTCTGAGAAACTAAGATGAATATGCTAAATGACTAATGAGTCTAAACTGATGGTCTCAGCTCACCGTGGGTCGTTTCCACTCCACTCCGATGGTTTTGGAGGAGTAGCGTCCCAGCTGGTTGTATCCCAGAGAGTCCCAGCCTGCGGGGAAGGCTGGGTCACAGAACAGCGAGCCAGCCTGCAGACACTCACTCCGCAGCTGCTCAAAGTCCTGCTGGTTGAAGGGGACAGCGTTGGTCCGGCTGCCGGCACCTTCCTCCTCCCGTGCCTTCCTCCTGGCCAGCTCTGCTGCCATGCTCGTCATCCTGAGAGTCTTCCTAAAGTCTTACAGAGTCTACTGAAGGTCTGCTGAGTTTACTGAAGGTCTGCCTAAAGCCTTACTGAGTCTACTGAAGGTCTGCTGAGTCTACTGAAGGTCTGCCTAAAACCTTACAGAGTCTACTGAAGGTCTGCTGAGTTTACTGAAGGTCTGCCTAAAGTCTTACAGAGTCTACTGAAGGTCTGCTGAGTCTACTGAAGGTCTGCCTAAAGCCTTACTGAGTCTACTGAGAGTCTACTGAACTGAGGTGTGAAGTGTGATCTGTAAGTGAACTGTGTGTATGGGTGAGTGTGTGCGTCTCAGGTATAACAGTGGTCAGATGTAAGGGGGCGGAGCTTTGGTCCAGGTGAGGGAACATTGTGATATCAGTTGACACTGAATTATTCAGAAAGCAAACAGTCTGATAAACACAGTGAGGTGTTTACACTCACCACCAACACCTGAACACACCTGAACACAGACTGAACTCAAACTGTCTCAGCTGGGTCACTGGGTGTCCCACGATCTACAGGTCAGACTTCACCAAAGTCCTGGAGACTGTCTGACAGAAACCTGGCTGTGTCATGAAGAATATGTCATATTTGAAGGCCCCTTCAGTGGGAGACTCATTCCTCCCAAATGTACAACAGAGCGTCACAGGAAATCATTCCTGCCTGTGGTCATCAGACTGTTCAACTCCTCCCTCTGAGTGTCAGACACTCAGAAGAAACAGACTGATCCTGGACCTGCTTCACCTCTGTCAGCAACTACTACCTCATTACTTATTCTCTATTTATACCAATGCAAGGATATTGTTACTCTAGATGGCATTGCCCTGGCCTCCAGCGCCACTGTGAGGAATCTCGGAGTTGTCTTTGATCAGGACATGTCCTTTAACTCTCACGTAAAACAAACTTCAAGGACTGCCTTCTTTCACCTCCGTAACATTGAAACATCAGGAAGATCCTGTCTCAAACAGATGCAGAAAAATGAGTCCATGCATTTGTCACGTCTAGGCTGGATTACTGCAACTCCTTATTATCAGGCTGTCCCAAAAAGTCCCTGAGGACTCTCCAGCTGATCCAGAATGCTGCGGCACGTGTACAGACAGGAACCAGGAAAAGAGATCATATTTCTCCTGTATTAGCTTTGCTGCACTGGCTCCCTGTAAAATCCAGAATAGAGTTTAAAATCCTTCTCCTGACTTACAAAGCTCTTACTGGTCAGGCACCATCATATCTTAAAGAGCTCATAGTACCCTATTACCCCTCTAGAGCACTGTGCTCCCAGAATGCAGGGTTGCTTGTGGTTCCTAGAGTCTCCAAAAGCAGAACAGGAGCCAGAGCCTTCAGCTATCAAGCTCCTCTCCTGTGGAATCGGCTCCCAGTTTGGGTCCGGGAGGCAGACACACTCTCTACTTTTAAGAGTAAGCTTAAAAAAAAAGCTTTTTGATAATGCTTATAGTTAGGGCTGGCCCAGGCCTTCCTGGACCAGCCCCTAGTTACGCTGCTATAGTCCTAGACTGCTGGGGGACTTCCCATGATGCACTGAGCTTTCCTCCTCTCCCTCTCCATCTTTACACATTCATCTCCCTACAACTTTATACCTCCCCGGAGTTTCTTTGTGCTTTCTCGTCTCGCAGGTTGCTGTGGATCGTGGTCCTGGTACGCCTGGCTGCTGCTGCCATGGGCCTGCCTGACTCTCATCACTACAGTTATTATTATTAGTCATAGTTCTGTTACTATTAAAGCTGTTATTGCTATTATTAATCATATCTCAGCTATTATTACAGATGTAACTACTATTATCAGTAATATTTCCATTATTATTATGATTATAGCTGCTATGACTACTGCTGGTGCTACGATACATCTCTGCCTGTCTGTCTGTCTGTCTGTGTCTCTACGTCTGTCTGTCTGTCTGTGTCTCTACGTGTGTCTGTCTGAACACCAGTACTTATGGCAGACTTTGGCTGCCTTTGGGTTCAACCCAGGCTTTATAGCCAAGATACGGGTTCTCTATAGTGATATTTTGAGCGTCCTGAAAATAAATGGTGGCCTGAGTGCTCCTTTTAACATCCAGGGGTGAGACAGGGATGCTCTCTCTCTGGCATGCTGTATTCTGTAGCCTTCGAGCCTCTGCTTCACAAACTGAGAAATTATCTTAGTGGTGTGTGTTTCTCTCAGTGTAATGAGCCTTTTAAGTTGTCTGCGTATGCTGATGACCTTATTGTGCTGGTCAATACACAAAGAGATGTGGACATTTTAGCAGACGCTGTCAACAAGTTTGGTTTTATCTCATCTGCAAAGGTAAACTGGGGGAAGAGCGAGGCTGTGATGGTGGGGGAGAGGCTGGGGGATCGGCTCAGGCTCCCTGGTGCTTTACGCTGGGACAGGTAGTGGAGCTGTCTGGGCCTCGGCTGGAGGACCCCGCTATGCTGGCTGCTCGGTTGGGATTAAGGTCCATCCGAGTCACCGAGCCTGTAAATCCTGCCTCCCTGGAGGGGGCCTCAGGGAAAACCTTTTACAAACTAATGGTAAAAACTTTGAACAGAGACAAATTAAATGGACGGACTGACACTCCATGGAGGAGTTACCTGGGTCTGGATCCCAGATCAAGACCTTCATGGAGGTCTTTGTACAAACCTCCACTGTCTAAAAAACATGCTGACTTGCAGTGGAGGATCCTTCATGGAATTATAGCAGTGAACTCCTTTGTGTCAGTCATCAATCCATCTGTGGAGGACAAATGTCCATTTTGTGACCAAAGAGAGACTGTCTTTCACTGTTTTTATGAGTGTCACCGTCTTTCTGCACTGTTTCTGTTTTTGCAAACTGTTTTTACCAGATGTGGAGAGGTTTTTAACAAACAGGGTTTTATTTGTGGTTTTAAATACACTCGCCTAGGTTTTAAACTTTGTTTTAGGACAGGCCAAGATGGCGGTGTATGTGAGCCGGAGGAGGACGGTGGAGGACGGGTTGATCGTTTATGTTGTTCCTGTGTGTGTGAAGATGATCAAGTCCAGAGTCCTGGTTGATTTGAGCTTCTATAAGGCAGCAGGTGACCTGGACTCGTTCCAGCAGGTCTGGGGTTTTAAAAAGGTTCTCTGTTCTGTGGCAGAGGGAGAACTCAGCTATGGAGATGTGCTCGTCTAAGTTATTTATTTATTTCTGGAAGGTTTTTAATGTAATTTATTAGGCTTTTAATGTCTTTTAATGCTGTGTACATTTGAAGAGCGGCTAATAAAGTTGATTTCAAAAATCAAAAAATCTGTCTCCTGTCTCTCTCTCTCTCTCTCTGTCTCTCTGTCTCCATAGTGCTCCATAGACCTGTTGGTCTCTGTAATAACATTATAAAGAGTCAGTCTCGACCTGCTCTGTTTGTAAAGTGTCATGAGATGACTTTTGATGTGGTTTGGCGCTTTATAAATAAAACTGAATTGAATATTAACATGACATTATTATTATTAACATTATATTAACATTACATTATTATTAACATTATATTAACATTACATTATTATTATATGAACATGACATTATCTTTATTATATATTACATTACATGACTTTTTAAAGACGTTTGAATACTTTTTAACATTTATAGATAAAAGACTTTTTAATGCATTTTCTTACTTTTGATAACATTGAGTTTGTTTAGACTTGAGGGACTTTTACGCCTTTTTAGACCAAAACTTTAGACCGTCATGACTACAGATGCTTTTAAGACTTTTTATGACTTCTAAAAGAAATGTTTCACAACGTTTTACATTACAGAGATTTCTAAATATTTTAAAGACTTTAGGACCCTTGTTAGACCTTTAATGACTCAAAGACTTGTTGTGGCCTTTTTTATCATTTCTGTTTTTCTTAGATATTTTTATTAAATGGGATAAATGTCTTTAATGGTATTTGAGACCTTTTTTAAGACATATGCACCTCATAAACATGGAACCTGCAACAAGAGTTACTGTGATGTGACTAAACAGAGAGCTGATTTCCTGTATGATATATCTATGTTCCCAGATTAGTTTCAGTTTAGTTATTCATCCAAACTGTTGCCACAAAGTTGTTAAAACACTTTGTTCTAAAATATAAGGGCAGGGCTGTCCACGTACTTTTGGCCGTACAGTTTATGTGAGACATATTTTCCGTTTTTACTTTTTTGGTGTTGATTCTGATTTGTTTGTGGTGAGTTCTCATTTCCTGCTTTATTAACTCACAAATACAGAGAGACAGTTTACCGACAGAGAGACAGTTTACAGAAGGAGAGACAGTTTACCGACAGAGAGACAGTTTACAGAAGGAGAGACAGTTTACAGACAGAGAGACAGTTTACAGAAGGAGAGGGAGATAGAGAGACCCTGTCAGGCAGCAGGAGAGAGAGCTCTGGCTCCTCCTCTGCCGGTCTGTGTTCTGGGCGGAGGTCTGGAGGTCTGTCGGTCTGACTCTGAAAATCTGCTCTGAGAGGAAAAGTGCGTCCAGAAGAAGTTCCGGAGTCTGTTGAAGTTTTCTCTCTCTGGATCTTCTTCTTCTTCGCCTCCATCATGTCCGGCGTGGCGTCCACTCTGGCCAAGAAGCGGGCTTTGGCTGCTGGCTTCGGCACCAACGCCAACGCGGTGCGGTACCTGAACCAGGACTTCGCGTCTCTGCGGGCGCAGTGCCGCTCCGCCGGGAAACTCTTCTGCGACCCGACCTTCCCCGCCGCGCCCGAGGCTCTGGGCTTCAACGAGCTGGGCCGGAGCTCCTACAAGGTCCGGGGAGTCACCTGGAAGAGGCCCACGGTAAGAACCCGGGCCTTGTTCTGGGTCTGGTACAGGATAGTTGTGTTAGTTTGGATGAGTGGGTGGGGTTGGAGGGGCGGGGTGGCTGTGGGGGGGGGGGGGGGGGGGGGGGTGTTGGCAGCATACCTGAGGCGACTGATGACTATGCTGCTCCTCCCTGATGGAAAAATACACCTCCCTAGTCTCCCAACAAAATGTCTATCACAGAGAGACGTATTATATGTATTATATACAGATCACACACTTTCATTTTGTAGGAATATTATAGAAATATTATAGAAATATTTCTGTGTCCAGACTATATACAATATACTGCAGCAATAGTCACATATTTCATAAACACAATAACAGACTGATCATCACTGCTGCTGTCAGAATACAACTGCAGAAACTGTTTCATCGTAGAGATATCGTAGGGACATTGTAGAGATATCGTAGGGACATCGTAGAGATATCGTAGGGACATCATAGAGATATCGTAGGGACATTGTAGAGGTATCGTAAGGACATCGTAGAGGTATCATAGGGACATCGTAGAGATAACGTAGAGATATCGTAGAGATATCATAGGGACATCGTAGAGATATCGTAGGGACATTGTAGAGATATTGTAGGGACATCGTAGAGGTATCGTTGGGACATCATAGAGATATCGTAGGGACATTGTAGAGATAGCGTAGGGACATCATAGAGATATCGTAGGGACATTGTAGAGATAGCGTAGGGACATTGTAGAGATATCGTAGAGATATCATAGGGATATCGTAGAGATATCGTAGGGACATCGTAGAGGAAATGCAAACAGAATGAGTGTGAAAAAGTCTGTTTATTTACATCAGAGACACTTAAATCAGATGGACTATTATAGAAATATTGTAGGAAATATTAAATATGAATTCATCTTATATTTGTAGGCTCTGTTGTATGGATGCTTCTTTATTATATATAACAGTTTTATTTTGAAATATAGTTTCATGTTGTTTTTGTCTGCAGTTTTAAGAATCAGCTGTGGTTGATCAGGCTGCAGCATGTCACTGTTACAAACTGGACTACAATTTACTGTAGCAATATATATATATGCCACAGAGTTATCACCGCTGCACCGCTTAGGAATCCTTATTTTAATATGACTACAGTGAGTCACAGACTATCAGAGATCATACATACCAGTGAGATGAGTCACCACTTGGTTCCTGGTTTAAGTTGCACAGGGAGGAGAAGGGAAATGTTACTTTGTGCTCTTTAAATATATTTAAATAAATAACACACACACACACACACACACACACACTGATAGATATATCTCACCTCCTGTCAGTGTTAAAAAACAGTCCCTCTGACGTCCTGCTGTATAGTTACTATTCTATTTATTCTAAAGGGTTAAAAATACAATAAAAAGTAATTGGTTATAGACACTGAAAACTGTACTGAGCTGAGTGTCCTCGTGCAGATGTGTCACTCTGAGTTTTTTCCAGAAGCAGGAAATAGAGAGCAGAGGAAGAAGAGGGAGGGACGACTGTAACACAACAAGTTGGTGTTTAACTGAGGACAGAAGTTTATAGATGAGATAGAATCAATGAAAAATTACAACTTCATATCTGTAAATATACGCAGTGATAGTTGCTGTTAATCTATATTGTTAGAAATATACACAGGTTAATATCTGTTTGTGTATTTAAGTAGTTTACGAGGAGATAAAAGTATTTTACAATAATAACATAATACTGAACTTCATAGTTGTAGTTATGGTTTGAAGTCAGAAACATTCAAGCCTGAGTGAAAACCACCACAAGCAGTACATGGTGATGGACAGAGGATGTAACAGTCAAACTGAACTCGTTTCTGGTTAAAAACAGAACAAATCAAAGCATCTGCAGTGAATCCAGCTGTTGGACAGTGTCTGTGTATGTTCCGTATAAATCCGATCTCTCGTCCATCAGGAACTGGTTTCTAATCCTGAGTTCATCGTGGGCGGAGCCACCAGGACCGACATCTGCCAGGGAGCTCTAGGTGAGTTTTCCTGACCGTCAATGAACACACCACAGCCTCCAGACTTGAACACACCAGAGTCAGCACATAGATTGTCATTTAAACATTCAGACAGAAGCAGGCAGGTAGACAGGTAGGCAGGTAGACAGGTGGGCAGGTAGACAGGTGGGCAGGTAGGCAGGTAGACAGGTAGGCAGGTAGACAGGTAAGGCTATTTGAAAAACTGTCGTAACGACTCGACTGACACTTCAACTGTGACCAGCTACAGCAAGAAAGAGTTATGCATGTAACTGTGGTTCTATGAATTGTGGTAGACTTCCAGCTGGATTTCCACCAAAAACAATTAAAGTGATTCAGTAAATCTGTCTGTCGGTCTGTCTCTCTGTCTGTCTATCTGTCTGTCTCTCTGTTTGTCTGTCTCTCTGTCTGTCTGTCTCTCTGTCTGTCTCGTCTGTCTGTCTCTGTGTCTGTCTGTCTCTCTGTCTGTCCCTCGATTATCTCGACAACCGTTCATCCGATGGACTCCACACTTGGTGGGTGTGTTGCTGAGGACTGAAGGACATACGAGACATATTTATTAGTAATTAGTATTACTACTGTCAGAAGTACACCCTGTAGTGTATTAAGAGGGGACCCCTATTAACTGTTCAACCGCAGAACGGCATGCTGGGTACAACTCGGGTGAAATCAGTGTAGAATGAACTTTTCACTTAGAAGTTGTTTTTAAATCCATCAATTTTTTAATAGATTATAATGAACCGTTAAAGCCCCCCTCCCTAACAATGTTTGTTTAACGCCTGGACAGACGGGGGGGGGGACTTGATATGTCAGGATTTATGACATCACAACCAGCTCAGCCAATCAGGGTCCAGTATGAAACTGACACAGTGTGATGTGGAAACATGAAGCCTGCAGACTTTACAGTGAAGCAGGAGACAGTTAGATAGATTCAGAGATTTTTTAATGAGGGAGGTGTCAGGCATTTAACCATGTGACACAAATATAATAATAATATAATGATATAACGTATTTTCATAACATGTTGGGGGAGAAAAGCTGTCTGCTGCAGAACCGACAGACCAAACTCTGTTTACAGCAGAACATTTTCTAACCAGAGAACTTAATGTGAACCAGCTGAGAACCTGGATCTGCTGCAATTAGAGGGCGCTGCCATGCTGGGCCCTGATTGGCTGAGCAGGAAGGAGCAGGACAGGAAGAGGCCTGCCAGCTATTGTTAGAGGGCGAGAGACATAGACTCAAACATCAAAGGGGGGGGGGGACACACCCTGACACACACACACACACACACACACACACACACACACACACACTGGCTGCTGTGGTGGATGACTCACCAGCATGTCGTGCCTCCCTTAAACCGCAGCAGCAGATCTCTGACTCTCTGTTTGAGTCTCTGCTGTTGTGTAACACAGTCAACAGTAAAGATTTGTTTCCACATGTAGAAACATTTTCATCAAACTGAAACTAGAAACAACAAATGCTCTAAAGGTTTCTGTCAAAGTCTAAGTTGGTCAGTCCAGGAGTTTGGTCCAGAGCGAGACGTCTCATGAAGTCAGATAATATTTGTGGTCAGAAAGTACAGAAGAGTCTCCAGGCGGTTTTTAATCCACTGCAACAAAAAACACATTTGACATTAGATGCAAATTGATATTGTTAGATACATTATTTTATTACCAAACACAGTGAAAAACGTATATTTGCACAAATCCAGGACCGATTTATTGTACTGTCTGGCGTCACACACGTCGTCCTCAGACAGTTGTATCACTGTAGTTTGAACCTGTAGGTCTTCTCTCCAAGCATTGAGCAGAACAGTATTTATGGAGGAGGAGGATGAGATGGAGTTGAGGAGTCTGAGGACAGAAGCTGCTCTGTGGTCTGGTGGTCCAGCAGCAGGGTGACCAGGCTGTGGCTGGGGGGGTGTTGTCTCTTAGTATCCTGCAGGCTTTGTGCAGACACCTCACCTCTCTGATGCTCGGTCCTGGCCAGAGGACATCCCATGCCAGTCTGTAATGTCTCCAGACAGGATGCTTCTGTTGCTCCTCACTAAAAGTTAACAAGAACTTGGATAAAAGACTTAGATAACGGTAAAGAAAGACTTCAAGATCTGATCAAGTTTTTCATCTGCAGAAGAAATAGAACAACCAACTCTGACCTTAGCTGAGTATAAACCTGTCACTGATTTAGGACCTGTGTTTTTTTCTCTGAACACTTTTCACTGCTTTGAAGTGGAAGGGGCTCAGTTGGAAAAAGGTGATGTCACACATGTCTGTGCACCAATCAGAGCCTAGCAACATTTGAATCAAAATATAATGACAGGTTGCAGCACTGTCAATCAAATCTGATCAATGACGCCCACACAGTCCTGATGAACGTTAAACTGTGAATAAATGAGGATGTTTTATTTCAAACTTTAACTTTGATTGTTGCTTATGTAATTGATATTGAGTGTGATGTAGAAGTGCTGAGCAGGCAGTGTGCAGTGGGTCAGTCGGAGCTTGTTTGATGGAACCACTGAGACTGAACCAGAAAGGAAATGTGACACAAAACTAGGAGCTAAACGAGGCTAAAAAGCTTCATAAAGCTGAGGGGAACTGCAATATCTCTATGAGTGACTCCTCAAACACCTCATTATTTCACTGTTAATAATATTAATTAAAGCAGCTTTAAGAATTGAAACCAAGTTTTCAGGTACAAGAGTGACCATCAGTCGCAGGTGACAGCCATACGAAAGGAAAACAATATTATAGAAATTATTAAACAGATGAAACCAACAAAAATATCAGTTAAAGGCTTGTGTCCATTGAGCATTTTTTCTGCAGCCTGTCGGGGACAGTAGTGGGTCAGCTTTACTGTTACTGAGTGTTTACCTGTCTGTCCAGGTGACTGCTGGCTGTTGGCGGCCATCGCCTCACTGACGCTGAATGAGTATGTGATGGCCAGAGTCGTTCCCACGGACCAGGGCTTCGGTGACGACTACGCCGGCATCTTTCACTTCCAGGTAATAGAATTATGATATTAGTGCTGTTAGTCTACATGAACGATGGTAAAAGAATAGTTAAACCTAACACACAAGCCAATGCTGAAGTGCCCTACACCTGCATTCTTTCTAATGGCCAGCAGGGGGCGACTCCACTGGTTGCAAAAAGAAGTCAGATTGTATAGAAGTCTATGAGAAAATGACCCAACTTCTCCCTTGATTTATTACCTCAGTAAACATTTTCCTGATGAGTTTATGGTCTCAATCGTTAGTTTAAAGTCTTCCTCAGGGGGACCACCGGGTTACACTCAAGATGGCAGCTTTACGTTCCTTGACGGTTTAGTAACATAACCCTGAAAACATTTCAGATAATATCAAAGTGTGTGTTTTTGTACATGATGGAAAGCAGGGTTGCTACAAGAAGTAGGAAAACTATGTCTACGACAGAAAACATTGATGATTGGGCACCACAAGGTAACATTAGCCGAAGTAGCTCCCCGACCCACGAGGTGTGTGAGGACGGTGCAGGTGATGCTAGCCTTCGAAGTATACTGAACGAACTCAGGGACTTCAGGCGGGACAACAAACAACAGCAAACAATCACCGAGATTAAACAAGAACTGCGCAGAACAAACAACAGACTGGACGAAGCCGAGGGGCGAACTGACGAAGCAGAAAAAAAAAAGAAAAAGAGGTATTTTACAACAATGTCTGCTTCTACATGGACCATGATTATCCACCTACAATCCTCAAGAGGTGCACTGAATATGCTGAAGTGAAGAAAATATTAAAGGGGAAAAAATTCAGTTCCAGACTCCCTACCTAGCAAGACTATGGGCTTTCTAGCCCGGACCAACAGGAGATGCAACTCTTATTCTCATGGCAGGTGACTGGGGGACGACGCGCTGGAGTTCCGAACACTACTGATACACTGCCACAAGCGAAATCCTAGACTAGACTAATCCTAGACTAGACTAGACTCAGACCTCCCTACACAAGAAACTTAAGGTTTTCATGTCAGAACTGGGTGTGGTAGACCTCTGGAGGGACTTCTGTCCTACAGGTCGTGATCACACCCATTATTCCCCTCTGCTTGCTGTGTATTCCAGAATCGACTATTTTTTTATCTTTAAAAAATATTGTCATGACAAAAATAAATATATACACGGAAAAATATAAAGTATATACAAATTGTGCAGATTTATGTGCAGTTAAACAGTCTTCTAGCCGTAGGAATGAACGACCTGCGGTAGCGCTCCTTCTTACACCGTGGGTGTAGCACTCTGCTGCTGAAGGAGCTGCTCAGGGCCCCCACAGTCTCGTGCAGGGGGGTGAGAGGTGTTGTCCATGATGGATGTCAGCTTGGCTAACATCCTCCTCTCCCCCACCTCCTCAATGGAGTCCAGCGGGCAGTCCAGAACAGAGCCGGCTCGCCTAATCAGTCTATTGAGCCTCCTCCTGTCCCTGTCCGTCCTTCTTACACCGTGGGTGTAGCACTCTGCTGCTGAAGGAGCTGCTCAGGGCCCCCACAGTCTCGTGCAGGGGGGTGAGAGGTGTTGTCCATGATGGATGTCAGCTTGGCTAACATCCTCCTCTCCCCCACCTCCTCAATGGAGTCCAGCGGGCAGTCCAGAACAGAGCCGGCTCGCCTAATCAGTCTATTGAGCCTCCTCCTGTCCCTGTCCGTGCTGCCCCCCCCCCCCCCCCCCCCAGCAGACCACAGCATAGAAGATAGCCGAAGCTACCACAGTGTCATAAAAAGTCCGGAGCAATTTCCTTCACACACCGAAGGACCTCAGCCTCCTCAGCAGGTGGAGGCGGCTTTGGCCCTTCTTGTACAGGGCCTGAGTGTGGTCAGACCAGTCCAGTTTATTGTTCAGGAGAACACCCAGGAATTTGTAGTTCTCCACCACCTCTGTGTCCAAACCCTGGATGTTCACCGGTGTGATGCTGGATGACTTCCTCCTGAAATCGATCATCATCTCCTTCGTCTTGCTGGCGTTGATGTGAAGCTGGTTGAGCTCACACCAGCTGACACAGTCGCTGATGACCTCCCTGTATTCCAGGTGGTTCCCCTCAGACACACATCCAACGATGGCAGTGTCGTCAGAGAACTTTTGGATGTGACAGCTGACAGTGTTGTGTCTGAAGTTCGAGGTGTAGAGGGTGAAGAGGAATGGAGAGTGAACCGTACCCTGGGGGCCCCCGTGCTGCAGACCACCACATCAGACACACAGTCCCGGAGCCTCACATACTGTGGTCTGTTGGTGAGGTAGTCGATTGTCCATGAAGCCAGGTGACGGTCCACTCCCGCTGCCTCCAACTTCACCCTCAGCAGTGCTGGCTGGATGGTGCTGAAGGCACTGGAGAAGTCAAAGAACATGATCCTCACAGTGCTAAGACCTTTCTGGTCAAAGAAGCACAAAATATTGGAAGGCATATTTAACCCAAAAATACCTTTTCAGTTTTGCACCTTCATTTTAGGGAAAGTGGACTTTCACTCAGGGCACTTCAACAAATATTTATTTGGTGCACTGATATCTGCTTGTAAAAAAACATCACTAGGCACTGGCTTCTTCCTGATTCTTCCACAATAGAGGAATGGACAGAGATAGTTAATGAAATATACATAATGGAAAGAATTACTTTTTCACTTCGCCTACAAACACAAGTGAATAGACCCTTTGTAGTCATGGGTTGTTTTTTATTTGTATTTTTTTTAATAATCTGATACACAGTTCTACTGTCTAAAGAAAAGGTTACTTGGTCTCCTGACCATTTTTTTGTTTTTTGTTTTTTTGGATTGTCTCCCAACATGTCGATGCACATGTTGGTTACTATACATCCCTCCTGTCAGAATGTGAGTAGTTATTGAAAATGTAATGTTTAAAAAACAGGATAATGAGAACGGAAGGGTTTCAAGTCATGCTGTTCATTTGTTGCCAACTTCTAATGCTCTTTGTAACTGCAAGGCTATTTTGTTTGTAGTTGGTGACACATCAACTATCCTCTAAATAAAGAATTGTAAAAAAAAGTCTTGATGTTCATTTAGTAAATTATGGTCTTGTTCAGAGTAAAATAGATAAACTTCTGAAAACTTGGACGTAGAGAATGGTTTGGAGCTGTTTCTTAGAATAAAGTAGTGACTGAATCTTTTTTTCAAAGCTGGAGAGGAATTCAGATCATTAAGAGAGACTTTCAAAGTAAATGTCTAAAGTAAATGTAATTGTGAATCAGAATGTTTCCTCTGGTCTCTGGTCTGTAGTTCTGGCAGTTCGGGGAGTGGGTGGATGTGGTGATCGACGACCGTCTGCCGGTCAAAGACGGAGAGCTGATGTTCGTCCACTCGGCGGAGGGGAGGGAGTTCTGGAGTGCTCTGCTGGAGAAGGCCTACGCCAAGTAAGATCAACCAGGACTCAACTGGTGGAACAGGCCAAGAGAGGGCAATGACTTCATGTTCTCACCTTTTTGGAGTCTTATTTTGGAAGTGCTGTCCATTACTTCTATCAGTAATAATGACTGTAGTCACGGTAGCATCACTAAAAAAGACTGACAGTGCCAGAAACACAAGGATTTAGTTTGGGTAACTTTACTCGCCTTTGTTTTCTCTTCTGAATAAGTTTGGCAAACCAGTTGGCTGTTAGTGATGTCACTGTGTTCGTCAGAAATAAGACTAACAAGAAGTTGAATGAAACTAGACCAGCTCCAGGTCTTAGGCCAGTGTCTTGATTAAGGGAAATGACAGAAGTATGATGGCAGGGGAATTCCGATTCCGATTATTAACTTTTTTGCTAACTAAAGGAGTGGCCAAAGTACATGGATTTAGTTTTTGAGGGTGTTTCCCACACATAGGCTGAATTTGGGCGGCCTGCCCAGGTAGATTAAGACCCACCCAGGTAGATAAAATTTGAATACCATTTTTGTTTTCAATCAAGATGCGCAATTGTCATTTCATAATGCACACAGACCAGCGGACTTCAGCTCCGCGGAACACTACAGCGCAAGTTTTACCAAGTTTTATGTTTTGGCAGCGCACCAGTTGTCTATGAGCTGTAGCAACTGTTTTCCGGTTAGTTTCAGCGGAAATGGGCAACGATTAGTGTCAAACTGTATGGCGACATCGCTCAGTTGAAGTCGGGTCTGTCTGTGGAAACACTTCAAACACGACATTTACAACCTCATTACCTGAATGTGTTGATTAGTGGAATGAGACAAAACCAGACTGGAAAGCGAGTCCTCCTCCCCACAGCGTCCAGACAGCCTGTCACTGCAGATTCAGACCAAACTGACGCTACAGGAGCGTGTATCGCTGCAGATATGTGGCCGCACTCCGTCGTAGAGAATACAGAATTTAAGCATCTGGTCAAAGTGCTCGAGCTACAATGAGCCTTCAGTTTGCATGTTAGTCAGTCCGTTGTGCCTGCCCTGTATAAACCAGCACAAGCTGCAGTTCAGGAGTTATCAACAGGTCAGAGTCTTATGATGAATTACTGACATTTGTGATATTATTTTTTCAGTTGATAGTATGTCAGTATTTGAGTGCATTAACTGTTTATGGCCAATGAGCCACTGTTGAATGTTTATATTTTTCAAAATAAATGACATGGCATTTTTTTGTTTTCCCTACTGTACCGAAAACATAACAAACACAAATGTTGTGTACCATTACACCTTTAGTATTGGATGCCTAAAAAATAATGCCTAGTCATATTAAATGTGTTAATGTTAACGTTATCGTGTTTTCGTATTTTCACTTATGAGGGTAGTTGGACTATGGGTAGTTTACTGAACCCACCCGTCACATGCCGCGCCACCCACCACCACAAGTAAATTCTCAACCTGTGGGAAACACTGTAGCTGAATATGAAATAACTGTATCATCTGCATACGTATAGAGTCAGCAGTTAGTGTGCCTTGTTGGATGGTCATTTATAACATACTATCCAGCTGTGATGTAGCTATACTGCAGTACAGTGCGAAGTGCTACACTGGACAGAGAGTAGTCAGAATATGCAGCAGCCACTAAATGGCAGCACAAGCAGGTTTGTTGTCCTGGGTTTAGTTTCCCTTAAACATTCAGCCTGCTGTTCTTTGTGTTTTCGTCACAGAGTGAACGGCTGCTATGAAGCGTTGTCTGGTGGTTCAACCACAGAGGGCTTTGAGGATTTCACCGGGGGCATCGCTGAGAACTATGACCTCCAACGACCCCCTGCCAACCTGTTCCAGATCATCAAGAAGGCCCTGGAGGCTGGAGCTCTGCTGGGCTGCTCCATTGACGTGAGTCTGGAGAGATAAACACAGTTATCTTCATTATGTTCAGTAACTGACACAGAAATTAAAGCTCAATCTGACTCTGTTCAGCTTTAATCTGAATCTCTCTTCTTCACTGGGAGGAACTCAATATTTAGATAAATTTTGTTTGGAAATATTTACTCAGATTACAACAATATCTGCTGAACTCATAAAAGCTGGAAAAACATCTACAGAGATGTAAACCAGGAAGAGGATGCAAGAGATGAAAGTAAATGTCTGCACGTTATCTTTAAAGATGAATCTCTAAAGAAAAGTGGTTTATTGTTATAGTTTTGTTTTGTTTTTGGTGCTTGTTGTTGTTGTTGATGATGATGATGATGATGACCATCCCTGTTGTTACTTTGGGGCAGATCACTAGTGCCGCAGACTCGGAGGCCGTCACCCGTCAGAAGCTGGTGAAGGGACACGCCTACTCACTGACCGGCGCCGTAGAGGTAACGCAAGGAAGTGTCCTTAAAATTAAATGAGAAGAGATGAGAATGAGATTATATGAAAAAGAGTAGAATGAAATGTTGTTTTTGTTTCCAGGTGAACTACCGGGGTCGGCAAGAGAAGCTGGTGAGGATGAGGAACCCCTGGGGTCAGGTGGAGTGGACTGGAGCATGGAGCGATGGGTAACCAAACCAACCACAACACCGTCATACAACATAACTCAAAATGATGAAATGATGAAACTTAAGGAGAGTAGACAAGACATCATTAGAGACCAGAAGAGATGAGATCAGTTGAAAAGAGAAAGATAGCATACGATGAAAGGAAACAAGATAAAATGAGATGATATGACACAACCAAAAGACAATGAGATTATAATAAGATTAGATTCAGGAGAGATAAAATGGGACAAAATGAGATTATATTAAAAAGGGTCAAATGAAACGAGATTAGATCAGATGAGAATGATGAGACAAGAAGTGAAGATGTTAAACAAGATAAGACAAGACAAGCTCCGCCAGTTGCCTTACACAGGTTTTACTTGTCACCAGCAGTTGAAGTCTGACTTTTTAATGTACATTTTACTAAGCTTGTTTTTATGTTGTGTATGTAAAGTGCCTCATAAAGTCAGTTCTCTTTTAACAGTGTTATTATTATTATGTTCACAGATCGTCTGAGTGGAACTACGTGCAGGGAGACTGTCCAAATGCCAACGCAGAGGATGGAGAGTTCTGGTTGGTTGAGTGCCATAGATACATACTGTATTGATCCGTTAGATCAGAGGTCACAAAGTCCTGTAGACAGTGGTCGATGGAGGTGGTAGTGATGTTAGTGTTGCTGCAGAGTGAGAGCTACTCCCTGTCCTATCTCTGCAGGATGTCCTTCAACGAGTTCTTGCGTCACTACTCTCGTATCGAGGTGTGCACTCTGACCCCCGACACCATTGAAGACGACTCTGTCAAACACTGGAGCGTCAGCAAGTTCGATGGCACCTGGAGGAGAGGATCCACCGCTGGAGGCTGCAGGAACCACCCCTGTAAGTACTGGAACTACTAGCAGCTGCAAGGAATTTGTGATAAAAGGTGCATACACTGTCTTCGAGGTTAAAACGATATATATTAGTAAGGAACACCCCAATTGACCGTACCCTAGTATGTACCAAGGTTGATCTCATCTGATTACTCCTAATTTGAATATGGGGAGGGTTTTTTCTTTCCCTGTGAAGGCTCATTAGGGTGTACCTGTGGCACATTTGGAACTGATTTTGGGATGTCTGATGGAGCTGGAGGTTTAAAGAGATTATTGGGTGAGGTGATGTTTCTGATGTAACTGGAAGCTGCTTTTTCCTCTGCAGACACGTTCTGGATGAATCCTCAGTTTGTGATCAAGCTGGAGGAGGAAGATGATGACCCAGATGATGGAGAAATCGGCTGCAGCTTTGTGGTTGGTCTGATCCAGAAGAACCGCAGGAAGCTCCGGAAACAAGGAGAGGACATGCACACCGTTGGGTTTGCCATCTACGAGGTGAGAACTGAAGAAGTTAACTTTAAGTTTAAGATCAGATCAAAAGTAAATGATCTAAAGGATCAGCTACCTGACAAGTCCACTTTCCAAACTAACCCTTTTCTTGTCTTCTGTTTTGCTTTAGGTTCCGAAACAGGTGAGCTCTGGACCCCTGACAACACCTTCAGGTTAAAGCTCAAAGGCTGAAGAACACTCTTCATCCTTTATTCAAATCATCAGGCTTCAAACCACTTTGTTCACCCAGGACACACTTTTTTGTTTCATCTATTTAAGAAGTAATGCTTTGTTACCTTGGTGATGATATGGATATGATAATGCCAGAAAACGTTGATTTAAAGAACTATGTTGGTGATTTTACATGTTTTAGCTTGTTACAACTGTGCATTTTCCAAATCATCCCTCAATTTTAAGTTTGATGTCTTTCCTCCCGTGTAGCCATTATTTTCAGTAAATTGTAGCACAAGTTGAAAATGTGCTCAGACATCCAAGATTTGAGAGTTGGCTCTTGAAACTCATTGTTTTCTTGATATCCTTTGTCAGAACATTAAATGCAGACAAACAAGAAGCAGGGTTGATGTGAAAAGGAAAATATGAGTAAATATAAGTTGGTAATTTGTTGCATTAAAGGAACAGTTCATCATTTAGGTAAAACCTTTCTCTTCTCTTTCTCTCTGAGAGTCAGATTGATACCAATCTCTGTCTGTACGATACATATGAAGCTACAGCCAGCAGGTGGTTCGCTTATTATAAAGACTGGAAATGGAGAAACAGCTAGCCTGGCTCTGTCCAAAGGTAACAAAATCCACCTACCAGCAGCTCTGAAGCTCAATGATTAACACGTTATATCTGGTTTGTAATATTGTGGTTTTGTAGGGGGTATGTGCCAGACTGTTTCTTTGCCAGGAGCAGTAACTGCCTTAAGTCTCAGCTGATGGCCTGGCAACTGGTCCGAGCAAAGAAATAGAAATAGTCAAAGAAATGTAAATGTGAAAATGTAATCCCCTGTAAAATGGCAAATTGTGATTTGTGTTTTTCTACAGATTATACAAACCAGACGTAACATGTTAGTACTGGTAGGTGGAGGGTCCTTTAAAGCACCATCAGAGAGAGTTTTCACTCTTCACATAGTCACTGCTCCTAAATGCATACAAAGTAAATACTACATGTTGGTAATGTAATTAAGCACAAAAAAGTATATACCTGCAAGCTGTAAGCTGCTTTAATAGAACTGACTAGAAGCCAGTGGAGGAGAAGAAAGTAATTTAAAAAGTGATGAATTATTTGGAAAATGATCAGCAGGAAACAGTTCAAGACTTTTAGTTAATGGCCTGAAACATGCAAAAACTATTAGAATGGTCTTTGAAAGGCTATATCCCTTTTTCTATCTCTGTAACTCAGCATATACATTCAGGACATTCGATAGAGATGTAAACATGATGCCTATTGGCTGTACCACCAGCCCAGTTGTTGAAATACAAGTTGTCCTGATTTCCCCCTCAGTTCCAAGGGCAGAGGGAGGTGCATCTGGATAAGAACTTCTTCCTGACCCACGCTCAGACGGCAAAGTCAGAAACCTTCATCAACCTGCGTGAGGTCTGCTCTCGCTTCAAACTGCCGCCTGGAGAGTACCTGATCGTCCCGTCCACCTTCGAACCGCACCTCAACGGAGACTTCTGCATCCGAGTGTTCTCCGAGAAGCAGACAGAGACCCAGTAAGACCCTCAACCTGGTGCAGCTGGTCTGTTTTTAACAGCTTGTCTTCTTTAGTCAGTGCTGAAGGTCTGGGCACAAATCCAAAAAACAGATTCTGTCCAGTCTTTTTAGTCCCTGTTACTGTTTACTGGGAAAATCAGAAAGGGTGTCAGTGTCTCTGGGTGGGCTGCCCCTACAGATTCACAGGAAGTGTGTGTGTGTTAGACTTCTACTGAAAATGTGAGGAATGCTTCCAGTGTTTTGTAACAACTCTCTGTCCTGTCAGACCCTGTGATGACCCGGTCAACGCTGAACTAGAGGATGTAAGTAAACCTTGATTTATAGTTGTACGTTACGGCCTTACAGCTGCTATAATGTTGTAACTGTGTTCAGGAGTCGGTGTCTGATGAGGAGGTGGATGCAGGATTCAGAGGCCTCTTCTCTAAACTCGCAGGAGACGTAAGTTTTCTTTTTTCATCTCACTGAAACAGAAACGCAGCTTTAAAACTGAGGAGTCATGACAACGTGTCCTCCCCCCGTTGTCAGACTCACAAGTCGTAAACATGATCATCTTTCCATCTCTAACATCATCACACGTGAGGTGGTCTGCAGGTGTCCAGCGGTGATGTGTTTCCTGTTGTCTTTCAGGACATGGAGATCTCTGCGGTGGAGCTCAGGACCATCATGAACAAGATCGTCGCCAAACGTGAGTAGAGCTGAAGCTTCAACGCGCTTCACCTGTTCGGCTTCAGCTTCAACTTCCTGTCTCTTCTTTACAGGAACTGACATCAAAACCGACGGCTTCAGTATGGAGACCTGCAGGATCATGGTCAACCTGATGGACGTATCCTTTAATGTGAACTGTTCAGTCATTATCAGAGGACAGTTCACTCAGACTAAACATCTGCAAACAGCTGTTTGTTAAATCCTGCAGAGAGAATAAGACACAAGTGGATTTTTTAACTACTCAGTTGTTTAATCAGCTTGAAAAGAAAAAAACAAAATTTGTAGGAGCCAAAGTAGATACAAACCAGATAGACAGAGAGCATAACCTACGAAAATACACAAATAACAACACAGCCACGAGAGCAGCATCGTCTGAAAGAGTAACTTGGGTCCAGCAGCATCCTGCTGCACAACAGCTCCGGCTTTGCTCTGGCTGAGCTCTGGTTGAGCTCCGGACTTGTTTACAGCTCATGTTTTACAGCATAAATACAGAAGCTCCTTTAACAGATGCTTTGTGGCTTTGGGACCTTCAGTTGCTTCAAGCTTTCTCATTTTAAATATAAATACTGCACAGCTGCTGTCATTCACCTGTATTCATGCTGATTCTGTCGTGATCATAAAATATTGATTTTATCTGCACAATGCTTCATCACGGAGCTCCTCCAACAGACTAAAGACCCTCAGTGATCCTTAACTATTCAGCAGGACAGTGGGAACGGGAAGCTCGGCCTCGGAGAGTTTGCCACGCTGTGGAAGAAGGTGCAGAGATATCTGGTAAGACCTTTGTGACCTTTCACCTTTAAATCCAACTATCTGAACTCAGCCGATCAACAGCAGCTGTCTGTGTTTTCATGTGTCTGCAGTCGATCTATAAGAAGAACGACTCTGATAACTCTGGGACGATGAGCACTCCAGAGATGAGAGTCGCCTTCAAAGACGCAGGTCAGTTTTTATTTCTTCTTCTTCTACTTCTGCAGGAAACACCCACTGACTGCTGGCTGATCAGGTCATCACTGCTGCAGAGACAGGAAGGAAATTAATGTTCTTGAACAAATTCAGTTACTTTACTGTAATAACTGCAATTTAAGTTGTCCGGAAATGTCAGTGAGGTTTGGAGGCGGCTTCTTTGTGTCGGTACATACCATATTATTCAGTAAGTGAACACATACATACAACAACACACAGACTGTGATCCTGCAGGGATCTTTCACAGGAAACTGAAGCAGATTTTGGCCAGAATTCCCAGGAAGTACCAGGATGTCAATTCCTGGTATTCAACCCTTTTCCTTTTGTCAGCTTACTGTAAAATAAAGACAGAAATGTGGCCAAAATACATGATGAAAAGATAATAGGTTGATGCTGAATTTATTAATCAGTCACTTTCAGAGAAGTCTTAAGTGTCCCTGTACATGAACTCTTGTTGTACTTGATTACCGTCCAGATCCAGACCCAGCAGCTGCTCCTGAATCTGTTTCTCTGTCTTTACTTATCATGAGGATCATTCAGTTGTTTCTGCAGCTTTTATCCCCTGTGCTGTGTCGCTGAGTGACCTTTAACCTGTTTGTTGCATGTAAATGTTGCAGGACCGGAAGCTTGGTCCTGTTTAAAAACTTGTTTAAGCAGCTGATGTAAACTGTTTCCTGTCCATCTGTTCTCGCTGTGAGCGTTTGCTAAAATCGTCACTTTCTCTAATGTGGTTTGGTTCAGAAGCCTCAGGCTGACTGTACTGTAGCAAAATCAGAGAACACAGTTTTACTTTTGAACATTCAGAGCTTCTCTGTTTGAGGTCTTTCTGTCTTCACTCACTTCAGCTCTGAATTTTCTTCGTAATTAAAACTTTTGCTCTGGAGTCATAATTACAGCTTGGATGTTGACGTGTCGGCTCATTGCTGGTGACTCTGATCATCATGTTTTCAGTACTTTAAGGCTGAGACATGCAAACGTTCACCGCGTTATTTGGAAATGTTTCTTTTGTACTTTTCTAAAAATATAACTTTTCGAATATTTGCATGTTTTTGAAACATCAAATATTGATGATGCATTAATGTATTTGTTTCAATTTAGTCACATGGTCTCCATTAAAGTAGCTGAATCAGCTGTTAGCAGCTCCTGTCTGCAGTGTCCTCATGGATGGACAGACAACTATCACTGATCACTGAGACACTGAAGGAAACTTAAAAACAGGAGGATTCTCAGGCAGGTTCTGCAGCTAGAAGGAGCGACTTTGTTCTATAGACAATGATGTCCTCCAACTGGAAGTGTAAGTCACTGAATGACTCTGAGTTGTGACTCTGAAGGAGTAACTTCAGTAACTTTGCAAGTCGTAGCAGAGAAACTGTTTCCTACTCAAGGTTGTCAGTAAATGTTTGGTCGGATATTTCATCTTGTTAATATGCTGTTTGGTCAGGTCTCTCTGAATGTCCGTGTTTTCCTCCGAAAGCTTTTTTCTTTATGTCCATGCACTGAGATTAAAGTGCCGTCCCTCAGATGATTCCAGAGAGTCGGTTCAACATGTTTGTGTTTAAACTTGAGGGCTGAAAGTGTGACTCATGGTGATTCCCAGCTGACTCGCTGCACAGACCTCCTCCTGTTTTTAGAGGAAAACTCAGCGGAAATGAATAATTGTTTTTCATACTTTACTCCTCCCAGCCGTGTGAGGAATGAGGAAGACAGTTTTTGATTTATTTCTTCACACTTTGAACTTTCAAAATAAAATGTTTTTCCGGTAGAGGATCTTCACTAACATCTCTTTCGTTCTTCTTCTTCTGTCTCTCTCTCCTGTAATGTGTTCTGTGTGTTTCTCTCTGCTGCTGCTGTCTGGACTCACTTTACTGTCAGTAGCCTGATGTGATGGTACGTTACGTCCTGCTGGAGCACTGTTAGCACTGTTAGCTCTGTTAGCACTGTTGGACAAAGCACTGTTTCCTAAAGACTTTCTTGTAGAAAGCCCTGCAGGCAAACTTCTCCCATGTACTATCTTTTACTACAGCAAAAGTACTAATACCACAGTGAAAATAATACTGTTACAAATAAAAGTCCTTTATTCAAAATCTTACCTAGGCTAAAAATACAAAATAATAAAAGTAGTCATTATACGAAATGGCTCCATTAAAGTAATACCTCAAAACTGTACTTAAGTACACTACTTAGAGTAAATGTACTTAGTTCAGAGATCATTGTGATCTCGATAAGGGGCAGTATTAGCAGCCTTCAGTGAGCAGGAGGTTTGCTCAGGAAGGTACTTAATGACTAAATCACAAAACACCAGTTTGTCCAGAGTGACTACTAAAAGATTGCACTACAAACTGCTGAATGTTCTTGTTACAAACAGCAGAAACACAAAGCAGACAAATCACAGTGTAGATACTCTTTCAAGGTCATAAATGCTATCTGCTAACCAAAGCTAACAGTAAATCCTGACCACCTTCCATCCACTCATATCTTTTTTCCTGGTCTTGTCAATAGAAACACAAAGACTAGATGGACTGAGACACAGAATAAGAAACGAAGACCGAACGTTAGCTTCTTAACATTGCTGCTAACAAGACGCTGTCTGTGCTTCTTAGATTTACCCACTTTAGATAAATAAAGCTCAGTTTTGAGCATCTGAGATATTTTAATATTGAGATGAAGATGTTTTCAGAGGTGTTAGTGTTAGCATGATGATGAGAGTCTGGTTAGTTCTCCACAGTAACTCCTCCTGTTGTCCTCCTCCAGGTTTCACTCTCAACAACACCATCTACCAGCTGCTGGTGGCTCGATACTCCGACCCCGACATGACCATTGACTTTGACAACTTCGTGGGCTGTCTGATGAGGCTGGAGATGATGTTCAGTGAGTCATCACATTCCAACATCCACAGTCTGATGGCTAACAAAGGAAGCAAACAGTTCAAGGAAAAGGTTTCTTACTGAAGAGCTGTACTTAAAGGAAAAGCTCAACATGTTCAGAAATACTCTTTAAAGGTCGTGTGTAGTGATGTTTTTACTGATGGAGTCCCTCAGTTGTTGCGAGTTATTTCAGACGTGTCTCGTTCTGCAGTAAAAGTCTTGTTTCAAAAAGATAATGTTAGCTTGGATCAACATGAAACTGTTGAATGATCTGAACAAAAGATGAACTACTACCTACAAGAAGCCTGAGGGACAGAAGTCAACTACGACTCCCAGGGTGCATTTCTGCACGTGCTCCTGGAAGCTAAAGATGACGTGCTGAGAAACTGATTCTATAATTTGCATTGATTTAGTTGAATGATTAAAAAGAGTCAATTGTGGATGAATTCAGTAACCATGGCAGCATGTTTTGCTCTGAACTGTAACGACGAAGAGAACCAATCTAAACGCAGATAGTGTCATTATTCTGTAGCCATTACATTGTGCAATCAACGTTTACTTCACCATGATGAGTTAAAGCAAAGAACTTGTCTATTTCCACTTCAAAGAAAAAATAGAAAATGTGAAAAACAGGTCAGGAGCCAGAGTCGTCACACTTTGTTTCACATTATTCCACTGATGAACAGTTGGTGGCAGTAACACACCAAGAAATAGTAATGTGCCAACAAAGGCAGTGAAGAAGAAGACTAGTAAACTTGGTGTAAACTTTACAGGACTTAAACTATTTTAAGATTCTGCTGAGCTCAAAGAGTCACAGTGAGTTTTAGAGAGAAACTCTGAATGTAGACAGAAGCTCCACGGGGAGCTTTAAGCAACATCTTCTCTTCTTCTTTGACGTATATTCAGTCTCAGGTGTCTCTGTGGTCTCTGGCCAGAAGTCCTGAAGATAAAGAATA
The DNA here is from genome assembly GCF_043641665.1 of Enoplosus armatus. Lineage (NCBI taxonomy): Eukaryota > Metazoa > Chordata > Actinopteri > Centrarchiformes > Enoplosidae > Enoplosus > Enoplosus armatus. The sequence goes on along the minus strand of NC_092181.1, from coordinate 28,453,210 downwards.
TAACACCAGCATTTAGAAAGTTAGCTAATGAGCTGCTAACTGACGTGTAATTCATCTTCTTCCTCAGAGATCTTTAAGAAGCTCGATGCTCATGACAGCGGCTCCATTCAGCTCGACTTCAACCAGGTGAGAACAAAACAGCGTGTTTAACACATTCAGAGTCTGTCTGAAGAACTAGAACCTGGTCCAGCAGCGGCAGCAGAGCACACCGCAGTCAATATGATACGTTGATTTCAGGGGTTGACTTGAACCTGGTTTCTCTGCCTTCTTTCTGCAGTGGTTAAACTTCGCCATGATCTGAGCCATCGCTCCGTGTTCGCCCAGAGCTTCAGTGTTACTGCAGGACGCCATATTCCTGTTTACAGCTTCTCTTCCCTCACTGCTGATGTTTTATATGTGAGGCTTCTGTTTGACTCTATAGACCATCTGACTGACAGACTCAATGTAAAGTCAATAAATGTATCCACAAACCTTTCAACAGGCTGAGGAGTGTTCTGTGTTCGTGTATTTAAATGATGGTTTCATCTCTGTGTAGAGATAGAGAGGTCCAGGACATGTTTAGCCTAGCTTAGCACAAAGACTGGAAGCAGAGGGAAACTGTTAGCTCCATCAAAAAAATTGCCTATTATGCACAAACTGTATGCTGTTCAAAACCATTTTAATGAACAACTTAGCATTTGTAGCTAGAGAACTAAAGTTATCTAGTTAACACATTAGCTTGCTAGCTACCAAGCAACAAAAGGGAATATTACAGAAACAGTTAAACATTCAGTGAAATCTTTTTCAGATATCAGTTTCATCTCTACGTCCAGTATAGAGATAAGTCCAGGAAATGATTAGCCTAGCTTAGCACAAATATGGAAATATGAGGAAACTGCTAGCCAGATCTGTAAAGCCTCAGCTACATAATACATATGTAGCTGTGTAGATAATAAACATTATAATAATAAACATTAGGTCAGTGTTTACAGTCTAACCCTTACTACGCCCTCGTATTCAACAATATGTTAGCTGTTTGTAGCTAGCTGATGTTGTGGTAGCTACAAACAGCTAGCTGGTGTTTAGCTAATCGGTGTGATTACTTCCTCTTTCATGATTAATGACTTTTGTGAATGAAAGCTTCTTCTGACAGAAATATCGACAGTGTGTTAATAAAACATCTGATTCATTGTTTGCTGATATTTCGACATATTTTGTTCAGATTAAACAAACATCGTGACGCTGCTGGTGTCTCTTTAACCCCCCATGTTGTGTTGATGGAACCCCGCCCCTCCCAACGGGCGGAGCTCCATACCGCAGCACAGCATCCCCAACATCATCCAGCATCGACCACTGCACTCAGGACCACTGCACTCAGTAGTCCTCTATCACAGTACCGACAGTATCCAGAAGCTGCATCTAGACTGAGACACGGAGGACCGACCGACACGCCGGTGAGTGTTTGTGCTGGTTTGACTGGGGGAGGCAGTTCTCTAAACTGGTTTGTGCTTGTGTCTGCTCTGACCTGATCTGGTCTCTGAACCGTGAGTTCATCGATACTTGGTTCTGCAGTAACGTGAGTCTGTCAGCTGTTTTCATTGTTTTCGGGTTGATTCAGCAGAAACTAAACTGTTTACATCATCCTGTTTATTAACCAATCAGAGACGTCCTCCTGCCGCGTCACACGCTGACCAAACACCGTATCGTCATCATTTCCAGTGAATAAAGTGTATATTCAGATTCATGGGTCAGTAGGTATTAATTTAAAACCAGTTTCTCTATAAAATGTAGAAACAGACAAATATTAATTAACAAAGAAAATACAGTAAACAAATGGTACAAAGAATAAACAAACAATAGACAAACAAAATATAAGAATAAAAGATTTCCACACGGGGTCCCTCTTCAAGACCGGGGCCACAAGATGGAGGATGGAGGAACCGACACAGTTGATGTTGGACTTCAGTGGTGCACATTTCTCTCAAAGTGATCAAAGTGGACCAAAATGATATGGAGTAAACCCTCTGGGGGCCCCGGGGGTCAGGGGCCCAGTTGTGGATCCAGCCTTGTATCTCTGTTACAATCCTGACGAGAGTGCAGCTTTCAGTGTTTTATTGATTTGAAATTTAAAAAGTTTAGACAATAACTTGTCTCAGGGATGTTCTGCTGCCTGCCTGCCTGCCTGTCTGCCTGCCTGCCTGCCTGTCTCTCTGTCTGCCTGCCTGCCTGTCTGTCTGTCTGTCTGTCTGTCTGTCTGCGCTCCAGAGGACACAGACTCAGCTCTGCTGTCAGTGATGAGCTCAGCACTCTGTCGATGATTCTCGATGAATCATTCAGTCTCTGAAATTCCCTGTACAGCCTCCGTTACACTGACATCATTTATTCATGGAGACCTCAGTGAGGTGTCTCACCACAGTAAAGTGTCATGAGATGACTTTTGTTGTGATTTGGCGCTTTATAAATAACATTGAAAAGATGACTGAAAGTGAAATAGTTGCTGATTAATGTTGTGTCTGTCTACTGATTGATTTTTTGACTAATTGATTGTACAGTGCTGTACATGCTGAATGCTCTGCAATTCAGTAAAATCCTTCCAGTGATAAAAGGTTTGGTAAAAATGAGGAAGCAGGTTGTTCAGTGACGTGTTGTTGTGCCTGCTCTCCAGGATCAAGTGAACTAACCACACTTCTGTTTCCAGTCAGCTTCTTACGAGCCCATTGGACGGAGATCAGGTACAAACATCTGCATGTTTATCATGTCTCTCTATCACCTGATCACCACATGTTAGCATGCTAACATTAGCTAACTAGCAGTAAACACAGAGTCCAGCTGAGGCTGATGAACGTCATCAGTTCTGCAGGTATTTGGTCATAAACCAAAGTATTGGACACATGAACATGTTGATGACGCTGATGAAGAGTCAGAGGATCACCAGAGTTATTACAGTTCATCCTGAGGGGGACATGAAGACAGACAGGCAGACAGAGAGACAGGCAGACAGACAGAGAGACAGATGTTTTTGCTAAACACTTTGAATCCTGCTGATTTTGAAAGACAGATGTCTGATGAGTTTTTCTGATGTGTTGTGGATCAGGATGTTCGGAGGCGTGTCTAGCCGGATCCAGAAGGACCGGCAGAGGGCTGGAGGTCTGGGCTCAGTCCAGCAGGCCGTACACTACCAGAACCAGGACTTCCAGGCCCTGAGGGAGGACTGTCTGCAGAATGGATCCCTGTTCCAGGACCCTATGTTCCCTGCAGAACCAGCCTCATTGGGCTTCAAGGAACTCGGACCATTCACCGCCAAAACCAGAGGGGTGGAGTGGAAGAGACCAACGGTAAGAACCAAAACTCCAAAAGCTAACAGGTTCCAGGTTGTGATATCATGCTAACGGACTGAGGCTAAAGCTATAACTCTGAGAAGAAGTGTGATTTATGACACTAATTGCATCAGTCTGTCTTCAAGGAGCTTAACATGCTGACAAACTACAATAACTAACTTCCTGTAGTTTTTAGATCACCTGCATGCACCTGTCCCTTTCACCTCACACAGTATCATTGGCAGTATTCAAACCGCCTACTATACTAGCAGTATGTACTGATTTGGCCAAAATGTAGCATGTAGTATGCAGTATGCAAACATAATATGCAGTATGTCAAAAACATCTGGATGAAAAACTCTCCAGTCTGCATCGGACCAGTCTACCTCACATACTGTGTCCCATAATGCAAAGCGCTGGGGGTGGTGTGCCATTAACGTTACGTAAACTTTCACTTATTTCACCTGAGCCAAAACCGGGAACCGACTAAGCCTGGCCGCATACTGCAAAATAAATCGATTTGATAGTTTAATACTGCATACTGATATGAACAGCAGTATTTTTGTGGGTAGTATGCAGTAGATGGTCTCACGTTTCTCCCTCCTCACACTCCCTTCAACCCTCCCACTCCCTCCTGGGGAGGCGCCTCACAGTTTGACCTGTGCTGTGGCCTAATGTGATGTAAAGAGGTGTAAAACAGATGGGTGTTTCTGATTGGCTGTTTCAGGAGCTGACAGAGAACCCTCAGTTCATTGTGGGCGGAGCCACCAGGACGGACATCTGTCAGGGAGCGCTGGGTGAGTCCTGTCAGCTGGTCATGTGACCTCACACAGTTCGTTTAATATCCGGCTGTCTGTCTGTGGTTTACAGGGAGATTCCCTGACGACAGTTGCTAAGAGACCAACTGACTGTATGAGTCCGAGAGTGTCGGTTTAATCTCAGGGTTAAACCAAAGATTAGGTCCATAAACTTTTTAGGTTATGGTTTTGCTAGTTTATCAATAAAGAGACGAGACAAGAGCACCAGGGACACTCAGTGGGACGCAGGACATAACGCACCTCCCCCCACCCTCCCACCCCAGTTTTTAGGGAGTCCCCGTTGATGTGAGCTGCTGTTTCTGAATGAAGTCCTGCTGTTGGATCAGGGTCTCCTGTCTGATACAGGACCAGCTACTGAGCTACAGCAGAGGAAATGATCCCTCTGGTGACTGAATGCTTTCTCCTGTAGTCAAACTGGTTTCAGACCAGCTGAAGCTTGAACACCAGCTGACACAGTAATGTGATGTTTTATTGTCAGTTTCAGATGAAGTGTCACAGACCAAAACCTCATTGCACAGCATTTATACATATGATTTATGGAAATACAAGTTCCTGAAACCCTGAGAGGTTATTGTCATCTTCCTCTGGACATCTTCATTGCCATACAGACCTTATAACAGAGGTTATTTTGAATTTAGGACAGGGTCTATGCCTGGTCCTAACTCTTCAGTTACAGTTAATTCTTCAGTTAGGACAGAGAGGGTTTGGAAACAGCATTTAGACCTTCATGTTGGGAAATGTGTTTTTAGGAAACCCTGTTTGAACAGTTCATTAAAAAATGTAAAAAATGCAAATCAGAGTGCCTGGACTCAAAAGCCTGGCTTCAAGCCTTCAGGGCCAAAGACACAGGAACTAAGGGGCCCAAACCAGGAAAAACTGGTCCAGACCAAAACACAGGGCTGTCCACAGACTTTTGGCTAGATAGTGTAGCTGTAAACTTTATCCACCAGGTCTGTTTCATGACAAGGCAGAATAACAACTTACGAGGAGCACCTGAAGGCAGCACTCAGTCCATCAGTTCCGACCTTGCATAGATCTGTTTATTGATCAGTGAATGGATGTCTGATGGATGGAAACTCCATGAGCCGGAAACATTAGCAACTTAATGTGAAAGTAGCTAATGTCGTTGTTGATGTTAGCGTTTAGCCTAGCATTAGCGTGTCCCCACAGACCATCAGAGTGTGTGTTCAGGATAATGGAGTCAGCTGATCAGTTCAGTCTGCATTTCCTGTAAACATGTCAAAACATTAACTCTGGTCTACCAATCAGAGTCATGATCACCATCGCCTCAACGTCCCACCTCAGATCTGATGTCAGTTAGTCAACTTATGGTGCTTTGGATTGTTATGCTATTTATCCCGAAATAATGACACTTTTACATCACAATCACAAGAAATCTTTGTCATATTTTGAGCTAATGTGAAATGAAATCATGATTGTGAGAAAACAGTTCGATATTTGTAGAAACAGATAATTCTGATATTGAGATAATTGACACAAAAATAAACTGAAAACTATAAAAGTCTAACTTTTCAGAGGAAACACGTCAGATGAAGTGTAAGATGAAAGCAGTGGATATGTCTGTTAAAGGTCAGTCGCTTAAATGAGATGAAGTCTCAGTTGGAAAGTATACATGCTGAAAACAGTTGAACTGTTGAACTTACTGAAGCTCTTATTTAAAGAGTAGGGAATGAAAATAGTAGAAGTGTGATTACTCTTCAAATCACATTTCTCTCAAGAAATGAATGCAGTTGAAATATCAGTTCATGTTTTCCAAATGAAAGCAGTTGACAGGTAACAGGTCAAAGCAGATGAAGTGACAGCTAAGACAGAAGACCAGTTAAGTTTGTGCACTGTATGAGGTTGAAACCTCAGCTGATATGTAAACACTGTTAGCAGTTAAAATGTCTAAAGGTAGTTGAATTGTCAGATAACTGTATTGACTCTGGTTGTTTTACAGGAGACTGCTGGCTGCTCGCTGCTATTGGCTCTCTGACTCTGAATGAACGGCTGCTGCATCGTGTGGTTCCTCATGGTCAGAGCTTCAACCACGAATACGCCGGCATCTTTCACTTCCAGGTGAGTCTCCACCTGTTCAGAGACCACGCCCACTCACCTCTTCATGATGCGTTGGAATAGAACTCAAGAGTGTGTGTTTTTATCATGAAAAACAAGGTAGAGAACAATGGTTTAGAGACAGCAGTGACCTCAATACCTACCTGGGAGGCCTCTTGATGGCACTAAAGAGTCATTTTAATAATAAGTTTAAAGTTAAAGTTAAAGTGCTTCACAAAAAAAAACAAATAAGAGAAAGAACAACAGACATTAAATGCACTGGTTGTTTCTGATTGGCTGGCTCTCAATCAGAGCATCTCTACTTTCATTATTCATTATCATTATTTTCATTACTTACATTGATGTCTTGACTGTATGAGTTTTTTAAGATCCACATTTTACATTTATATGAATGTAAAATGACAAAGTCTCTGCAGTTTAATTCTTCTTCTGTCTCTCTGGTCTGTAGTTCTGGCAGTTCGGCGAGTGGGTGGACGTGGTGATCGACGACCGTCTGCCAGTTAAAGACGGAGAGCTGATGTTCGTCCACTCGGCTGAAGGCAGTGAGTTCTGGAGCGCCCTGCTGGAGAAGGCCTACGCCAAGTAAGATCGTCCACCCGCTGCCGTGCTGATGATATTAAACTGTCAGACTCTCTCTGAACTGTGCGTGTTCACTGTGTGTTTACTGTGTGTTCACTGTATATTCACTGTGTTTGTTTATTGTGTGTGTTCACTGTGTGTGTTCACTGTATGTTCACTGTATGTTCACTGTTTTCACTGTATGTTCACTGTGTGGTCACTGTATGTTCACTGTGTGTGTTCATTGTGTGTTCACTGTGTATGTTCAGTGTGTTCACTGTTTTCACTGTGTGTGTGTGTGTGTTCACTGTGTGTTCACTGCGTGTTCACTGTATGTGTTCACTGTGCGTGTTTACTGTGTTCACTGTGTGTGTGTGTTCACTGTGCATGTTCACTGTGTGTGTTCCCTGTATGTTCACTATGTGTTCACTGTGTGTGTTCACTGTATTTTCACTGTGTTCACTGTGTGTGTGTTCACTGTGTGTGTTCACTGTGTGTGTGTGTGTGTGTGTGTGTGTGTGTGTTCATGTGTATGTTCACTGTGTGTTCACTGTATGTTCACTGTGTGTTCACTATTTCACTGTGTGTTCACTGTGTGTGTTCATGTGTATGTTCACTGTGTGTTCATGTGTGTGTTCACTGTGTGTGTTCACTGTATGTTCACTGTGTGTTTACTGTGTGTGTGCGTTCACTGTGTGTGTTCCCTGTATGTGTTCACTGTATGTTTACTGTGTGTGTGTTCATGTGTATGTTCACTGTGTGTTCACTGTTTTCACTGTATGTTCACTGTGTGTTCACTGTTTCACTGTGTGTTCACTGTGTGTGTTCATGTGTATGTTCACTGTGTGTTCACTGTATGTTCACTGTGTGTGTTCACTGTGTGTTCCCTGTATGTGTTCACTGTTTTCACTGTGTGTGTTCACTGTATGTTCACTGTGTGTGTGTATGTTCACTGTATGTTCACTGTGTGTGTGTGTGTGTGTGTGTGTGTTCACTGTGTGTTCACTGTTTTCACTGTATGTTCACTGTTTCACTGTGTGTTCACTGTGTGTGTTCATGTGTATGTTCACTGTGTGTTCACTGTGTGTGTTCACTGTGTGTTTTGAGGTTGAACGGCTCGTACGAAGCGTTGTCCGGCGGCAGCACCACTGAAGGTTTCGAGGACTTTACAGGAGGTGTGGCGGAGATGTACGAGCTGAAGAAAGCTCCCAGAGATCTTCATCGTATCATCAGCAAAGCTCTGGAGAGAGGATCACTGCTGGGCTGCTCCATAGACGTCAGTCACATTCACACACAACTGAAAATCAACAACAGGGTTAAAGAATGTGTGCGGACTCTGTCCTCTTCAAAACCCCAGTTGAAAAACAGTTTTAGTCACATCATGTCAGCTGTAGCTGCTCAGTGTGTTTGAGGTGTTAACTGTCTGCTTGGTCCTCAGATCACCAGCGCCTTTGACATGGAGGCAGTGACCTTCAAGAAGCTGGTTAAAGGCCACGCCTACTCTGTTACTGGACTCACACAGGTGAGCTCAGCTTCTACCATCACATCAAATACTGACTTCATCAGTATCCGTTCTTTGTGTCAGCTTCTGGATGTCTGTCTTCCTCTCTGCAGGTGGAGTACCGCGGTCGGCAGGAGCGTCTGATCCGGATCAGAAACCCCTGGGGCCAGGTGGAGTGGACCGGAGCCTGGAGCGACAAGTCAGTGCTTCAGTTTAACACTTTAAAACAGGTCGACAGGTCGGCTGTCTTTGTTAATCCTGGAGCACTGAGACAACTGCAGGAAAATGAGAGAAATGTGTTTGTGTCGGTGTGTCAGCTCCTCAGAGTGGAACGCCCTCGACTCTGCAGAGAAAGACGAGATGCTCTGCAAGATGGAGGACGGAGAGTTCTGGTAAGTCTGTTCTGGAAGTGTTAATGTGAGACTTCATTTAAAGGATGAGGAAAGTAAAATGTCTGTCTGTCTGTCATCTGTCTGTGTGTCTGTCTGTCTGTCATCTGTGTGTCTGTGTATGTGTCTGTCATCTGTCTGTGTGTCTGTCTGTGTGTGTGTGTGTGTGTGTGTGCGTGTGTGTGTGTGTGTCTGTGTGTGTGTCTGTGTGTGTCTATCTGTCTGTGTGTCTGTCTGTCATCTGTGTGTCGGTGTATGTGTCTGTCATTTGTCTGTCTGTCTGTCTGTCTGTCATCTGTCTGTCATCTGTGTGTCTGTCTATGTGTCTGTCATCTGTCTGTGTATGTGTCTGTCATCTGTCTGTGTGTGTGTGTGTCTGTCTGTGTGTCTGTCTGTGTGTGTGTCTGTCATCTGTGTGTGTGTGTGTGTGTCTGTCTGTCTGTCATCTGTGTGTCTGTGTATGTGTCTGTCATCTGTCTGTGTGTCTGTGTGTGTGTGTGTGTGTCTGTGTATGTGTCTGTCATCTGTCTGTGTGTCTGTCTGTCTGTCATCTGTGTGTCTGTGTATGTGTCTGTCATCTGTGTGTGTGTGTGTGTTTGTGTGTGTGTCTGTGTGTGTGTGTCTGTCTGTGTGTGTGTGTGTGTGCGTGTCTGTGTGTGTCTGTCTGTCATGTGTCTGTCATCTGTGTGTCTGTGTATGTGTCTGTCATCTGTCTGTGTGTCTGTCTGTCTGTCATCTGTGTGTCTGTGTATGTGTCTGTCATCTGTGTGTGTGTTTGTGTGTGTGTCTGTGTGTGTCTGTCTGTGTGTGTGTGTGTGTGTGTGTGTGTCTGTGTGTGTCTGTCAACTGTGTGTGTGTGTTTGTGTGTGTGTCTGTGTGTGTCTGTCTGTCTGTGTGTGTGTGTGTGTCTGTGTGTGTCTGTCTGTCATGTGTCTGTCATCTGTGTGTCTGTGTATGTGTCTGTCATCTGTCTGTGTGTCTGTCTGTCTGTCAGGATGTCTTTCCAGGAGTTCCTGCGTCAGTTCTCCAGACTGGAGATCTGTAATCTGACCCCGGACGCTCTCAGTCAGGACTCCACCAGTTTTTGGACCACTGTGATGTTTGAGGGCGGCTGGAGGAGAGGAAGCACCGCCGGAGGCTGCAGGAACCATGCCAGTGAGGGGGGGGGGGGTCTAATACATCTATGATGTATTCTGTGACCTGATGATGTCATAGTGATGTCATCAGATGTCTTTTATTTTAGATGGGAAGGTTTCAGCTTTTGCCCTGAACCTGAACCCAGTTGGGGTTTTATGTGCATGCAAGCCACCTTGTTTGCTATAAAAACTACATATCCCATGGTGCTTTGGCTGTTACTGCCTCTCTGCAGACACATTCTGGATCAACCCTCAGTATAAGATCTCCCTGCTGGAGCAGGACGACGACCCCGAGGACGACGAGGCGGCCTGCAGCTTCCTGGTGGCTCTGATGCAGAAAGACCGCCGCCGCTACCGCCGCCACGGCCAGGACGTGCACACCATCGGCTTCGCCATCTACGAGGTCAGAGGTCACCATCCTCTGATGCTATCTCTCTGACTGCTACGCATACAGAGTAAACCCTAACAGCCACCCAGAATCTCCATAGCAAACTGTCTAAACCACTCTGGTCACCATGACAACCACACAGCAACAACCGCCTCAAACAGACTAGAAACCAACTGAAAGCTTCATGACCGTCTCACGCCTGTCTGTCACACCTGAGTGTATCGCTGAACTTTTAGCCCCCTGTTGCCCTGACCCTCAGGTCTGACAGTTAGCTGTTAGCTTAGCCTTCTGCTCAGCATTAGGTCAGAGTGTATGTTGTAAACTGACTCTTTCTTATTATTTGTTTCTATTATATTTCTTTGCTTTTATCTCATGCAGCTGTTTTAATGCAGCTGTTGTCTCGTGATTATCTTTTCGCCCTGTAACTCTGGACCACCGTTGTTATTATTATGAATACAAACACCCTAATAACCACCACAGCTACCCCAAACATCCTAGCCTGAACAACCGTTATGTAACCACATGCTAATGGTCATGCATCCAGCATCCACCTGGTGACGCTGCAGCAGCTCCACAGCCGGCCTGTTAACAGAAACGAGTGTTTTGTCTTCTGTGTTTTTCTCCTTCAGATTCCTGAGGAGGTGAGTCAGCCTGCAGTCAGACTCTTACATCCCATCAAACTGTTTCATTTACATTAAACTGTCTGGCAGTACCGAGGCTGTCCCAGCGTCCACATGAAGAAGGACTTCTTCCTGCGTCACTCCTCCTGCGCTCGCTCAGAGACCTTCATCAACCTGCGAGAGGTGAGCGCCAGGCTCCGCCTCCCGCCGGGCGAGTACCTGATCGTCCCGTCGACCTTCGAACCCTCCAAGGAGGCCGATTTCGTCCTGAGGGTGTTCACAGAGAAACAGTCTGAGACCGAGTGAGTCTGTTAGATCCAGAACCACACAGATATCAGTCAGTCTGTAAGTGTTTTAATGTGGTGACCGAGTGTGAATCTCTGCAGGGAGATGGACGATGATGTGGTGGCAAACTTTGATGAAGAGGTAAAAATTCTGTCTTTCTCTCTTTAAGTTACATTTCCTTTGTTGTGTGTGCTCACCTGAGAGGAAAGAAATGAAATGACCTTCCTCTTGTCATCGTCTTCATTTTCTGACTGTTTCACGTGTTCATTATGTTCCGTAACGTGGTTCAAACAGACAGATGGTCCGTCATTCATCATCTCAAACACTCTCTGATAACCTTCAGCTGACTGTTGGACCACTTCAGAGAAATATTTGATGGATATATGCTTCTTTTCTTTTTCCTTTATCTCACTTGAGTTTTTAGCTTCCTGCGTCTCCGACACAAGCTTTTGTTTACTTGTAATTCCTGTTAATCTGAATAAATGTAGGTAAAAGTCTGTTTGTACATATGTGAATATGCAGCACAATGAGCTGCAAACGAACAAATAGATCAAATATGTTTTTAATCAAAATAAGAAATGAGTAAACCGTTTCTGATCTAATCTCATTGTGATGACCTTTGACCTCAGGAGGAGGTCTCAGAGAGCGACGTCGATGACTCCTTCAGGTCCATGTTCGCTCAGCTGTCTGGAGATGTGAGTGTTTGTTTCACTGATCAATACTTCAACATAGAAAATGACAACATGTGTTTCCTCTGTGGATACATCAGGCAGATTTATTACACTTCATCTGGAGCTTTAATGGACTTCATTCGGTTAGCAGCAGGTTAGCATCCAGGCTAACTCAAACACTCCTCCCTGTGACCCTGTGAGCGGTTTCTGAAGAATCAGAAAGAATGCGAGGAGTTTACATGCAAGTGTTTTCTCTCATCAGGACATGGAGATCTCAGTGCGAGAGCTCAGGACCATCCTCAACCGAGTCGTGTCCAAACGTAAGTTCTGTTGTTTCGTAATCAATAAAATATCAATTATAACAGGACAAACAGGAAGCTCTAACATAAACATGTCCAAGCATCAGCTGACGCAGTGGGAAACATTCAACTCCCATTTGTCTCTTTTGCAACATTGACATAAACAACGTGCCTGGAGCAGAGATACCATATAAGGACATCCGTGCCTATCTGACATCAGATAGACACGGCGTTTGAAAAAAGTTGGAAACGGAGCGTTCAGAGCAGTCTGCAGCCAGAGCTCACAAGGATTACTGTTACATACATTCAACTCATTATTTGGCAACTTTGGCAACGTTTAGCATGAATATCCGACATTGTACCATTATATATATATATGTATATATATATATATATATATATATATATATGTATATATATATATGACAGAAAATAAGGAAAAGCATGATAGGTCCTCTTTAAAGTAAATATTCGTGTAAATAGACTTAATTATGTGTCGTGAAGTCATGTGTTCCTGTTTTTGTCAGTTAACTGTCTCACACCTGTGTACACAGAATGGGTGGAGTATTATCTATTTAAGATCAATGTTGCAAGAATTGTGTAACAACACTCTTGAGAAGGTCCAGAGGAACCAAAATGTTAGTATGATCAATAAATTGTGATGCTGAGCGAAAGCAGTGTGCGGGATCCTCTTTTCCTGACACGGTGGCTCGTGCCTGCAGTCAAAACAGTGACGTGACTGATTTACTGTGATTTACAGTCATATTTAGAATAACATTACTATCTGTAATGGCTCCGACGCACCACATTGTGTCCCCCTGCTGCCCCTCTCGGTCGCCGTGGGCCTCTGTGGGTTACCTCGCTGACTGAGAGTCTGTCGCTGAGAAGCCCCAAAAAACCAACCAGCGATGGACTCCGCACATCGCAGATATATTTGTCCAAACGCCCAACCCTATAACGTTACACCTTTGCTTTGTACCGTTACATCATTTAGCCAGCTAGCTGTAACCTAGCTACACTGCATGGATCTGGCATTGATTGCTGGCTGATGAAGTGATTTGTAAACAGCCAGCGAGCCAGTATAGCAGCCAGATCAGCCGCGGGACTCTGGATGAACTAGCTGATGTTATCCACTCAAGACAGTATTTTGCTACGTTAGCTAGCTAGCAATTTTTCAGCGTTAGCAAGCGAGCTACATGGACTCTGGGGCTCTGCGTTTGTTGACGTTAGCGAACTCCATGTCTAAGCTAACGTTAGCTGGTGTTGCACAGTGTTTGTGCTGTAGGGGAGCTGAACATGGAGCTGAACATGGAGCTGCAGAGAGGCTAAGCACTCCATAGTGTTCATAACGTCACATCCTTTGGAGTCCTTTACATAGAAATCAGTCAACAGGCTGTTATAGGCAACTGAGAAAGACGAGACATTACACTCTGTCCACACATTGGCAATTAATGGTGATTAATACATGTAAATTATTGATTTATTACATAAATAACCTATAAAGGAAAACAAGTGCCAGGGACACTGCAGAACATGAATCCTCATATTTACTATATATTTCAGGAGTCACATGCAGTTTGTTATTGTTATCTGTGTCATGGCATTGTACTAAACTTTGCACCGCGTCTGGTTATCTTGCTGAACGGCAAACTTCTGTAAACCCCACATCTGTGTTAAACGTCAGGATTATTAGCAATACGTGCTGAGAATGAATATTTCATCTTTACATCCAAAGTACCTAATTTAAGGCAAAAGCAAACAATTTAGGTCAACTATGAAAAGAATCCCAAATAAATCATTAAAATCGCCTCTGACAGTGTAGCATGCTTTCTTCTTCTGTGGTTGTTTACAGACAGAGACCTGCAGACTGATGGTTTCAGTATGGAGTCCTGCAGAGCCATGGTCAGCCTCATGGACGTATCCTCTCTCTGCTGCTGTCTGCTGGTTCTGCTGGTTACCTCTGTAGATAGTCCAGCAGAAAGGTAGATTTGTTTCTCAGTAGAACACTACTGAGTCCTTGAATGGGTCCTGGTTTGAGACTGACCCAGCTGCTCTGGATTAATTTGAAGTGACTCACTGTTTAGAAGAACAAAGTGACATGTACGTAATAACAGCAGAACAAATGTGTTGTAGCAGCAGTTGAGTCTTCTTCACTTGTTGAAATGAAGAGCTGACCTTGACTTGAGCTCAGAAAGACGGCAGCGCTCGACTCGGTCTGCTGGAGTTTCAGATCCTCTGGAACAAGATCAGGAAGTGGCTGGTAAGTTTGATCAGTTTGATTGTGTTCTGCGGTGGCACTTAACTGAACATAATAAGTGAAGAGAGCGTTCACAGCAGCCGCGGTCAGTTATAAGGAAGCCACTGGAGTGATGGTGATAAATCCAGACTCCAGATGTGAAGCAGTTATCAACAGTCTGCTTCATATTCCTCATGTTCTCTGACTGACAACAAACTAAAGATGAACAAAGGAAATATCTTGTCAATCTGATAGAAAGTCAAAGATACAAGAAGTCAACTACGACTCCCAGGGTGCATTTCACCAACAAACCGCCAATCACAGAGCTTCACTTTCTGTTGGCGAGCTGAAGATACATTTTACACTTTGTAGAAACCTGATCGAACATTCAGCAGCTTGAATAGCAACAGCAGCTGAGGCTCATGGGTATTGTAGTATTTAGAGCCAGAAAAGAAACAAACTGGTTTTCAGAACATTCACATCATTAAAGAAACATTTAGAATAAGAGAAACACTTTGTGTCCTCTGAAGACTGCAGGGCTGAGTCCCTCCTGGATGCAGGACTTCACTGTCTCATTTATCCTCTGCAGGGAATCTTCAGGGAGTTTGATCTGGACAAATCAGGATGTATGAGCTCCTACGAGATGCGTCTGGCTCTGGAGAATGGCGGTAAATCTTGTTGATCTTGACGTCACAGCGTCAGTGATCCTGTTTTATTGAACTGACCTGTGACCTCTGCTGTCCGCAGGATTCAAACTGAACAATAAGTTGTATCAGATGCTGGTCGCTCGATACGCCGACAACGAGATCATCGACTTCGACAACTTCACCTGCTGTCTGGTCAAACTGGAGGCCATGTTCAGTACGTAGCTGCTCGAATGACGCCACGTCACGTTAACGTGAACCTTTCGCTGATAATACTTCTGTACTTTTACTTAAGTAGGATTTTAAATGCAGGATTTCCACTTGTAATGGAGTATTTTTATATTGTTGTGTACTTTTACTTTTATAGTATTATATAATATTGTTATAATATTCAGAAGTATGTTTTCATTAGTGAACCTGAAACTAAGACTCGTTCTGTTTTCGTTAGCTTCATCTCTACAGAGGGAGCGGCCGTGTCGCACCGCCATGTTTCTACGGTATCCCAGAAGGGACAAATCAAACATTCGCTCGAGAGAGGGCCTCTGAGTCCTTCAGGCTGGTCCTCCGAGCGAAGGATCTGAGTTTGTCACCAATTTGTTGACGCTGTAGTTCTTTTAGTGAACTGTCCGAGGCTCTTCATCTCATAGTCAGCTCTCTGACTCCACACTCATATTTACGTTGTGTTTAATGTGACCTGAACGCAGCACAAAGAGAAAAGGTTTCATGTTGTGGTGAAGTGACGACAACTCCTCTGGTGGTGTGTGTGTTTTCCTCAGAGGCCTTCCAGGAGCTGGACCGAGACGTGACAGGAAGTGCAGAGATGAACATCGTCGAGGTACCAAACTTTAATCAGACAGAACTTCTTTAAGCAAAAATAGTCAAACATAAATTAAAGTATGTGAATGTTTCCTCTATTTATACATTTATATAAAAATAATGTAAATGTAGCATTAATACACTGACGCCAGTTCGAATAATAACTACAGGATGTTCACTTTTGGGTGTTCAGGAGAGCATTAACTAAATAACAAACAAAGTTATTTATTTTATTTGAGTTGTTTTTCTATATCGGTTTTTATTTCTTTAATCTGTCATCTTTTATTTCTTCTATGTTTAGTGTATGAAGCACTGTGGGTTCTAGAAAGTTTAATTAATCATCTCAATAAAAAATATGAGAATTAAATTTTACGGACTTTCATGGTGACATCACTATTTATAGAAGCCTCGTTACAAGCTTACAGCAGTTTTAACTTAAAATCAAAAATCCTTTAAATGACTCACTGGAAAAGTATGTTAAAGAGGAGGTATTCAGCTCATGTCCAGCTCTACATCTGTATTCTGGGACTCCACCAGAGCAGCTTTGCATGATTCACAGATCAAATAAGTCCTTCTTCATCTTATGGTGGCCCTTCATGCGGCCCCTCAGTTCACCCTGTCTGACAGCCGTCTGAGCTCCTGTCTCTTCAAGGCCCGTCTCCCTAAAAGCCCACTTTCTTCTGATTGGCCGGCTCCCTGCAGCCCATGAGGGGCAGGGAGACGCCTCTGAGCCCTGAGCACAGCGCACCGCTTCATACTGAGCCTCTGTGGCCGACTGCAGGACAGCAACAGTAACTCAGCCTGGAAAATTGAGACATGAGGACTGAATGTGATGAACTTCCTGTTTGTCAGACCACAAATGAGACAAGAAGTAGGTTGGAAAAACGATAGATGCTGCTGGAGTGTTTCTGGGGACTGGGCCTCACTGATTACTGTACAAAAACACACAACTTTATTCACTGACTTTGGTGAAAGGGTTAGGGTTAGGCTGACAGGGATTACTTTTACAAACGTTTTCCTCATTATTTGGCAACTTTGGTAACATTTAAATGGAATATCCAACATTGTAACACGATGTATATGACAGAAAATAAGGAAAAGCACAACAGGTCCTCTTTAATAAACTTTGTTCTGCTTATCTGTGCTCTTCCTCTTTCTCTTCCCCAGTGGCTGTATGTGACCATGTGTGGCTGAAGAAGAAGAAGAATGTGAACTTCAGTCAAAGTGCCTCCAACAGGAAGAAAATCAGGAACCAAACTACCAACCTGACCGCTACTCAGCAGCTGTACCACACTGTGCTGCAGAGTACTACAGTACTACTACAGTAGAACACAGTACTGTGCTGACAACAGTGTGGAGAATCACTCCTGCCAGAAATGATAACCAAAACAATTCAGATATTCTTATGAACTCTTCTGACAAAGTGACCTGAAGACATAAGTGAGTCCAAATGAATCATCATTTATAATGAGTCTTTTCATGTGTTCCTGTGTAGCTATCGAAGACACTGAGGTCAACATCTTCAATAATCAACACACGAGGATATTATTTATGTTCAGACTCACTATATTTCAATTTGACCACGTTTAGCCCAAAAAGGAAAAAAAGAAAAAGAGTTGAACGTATTTCCTTCATCATAAAATAATGTTTTAAATCCTGATGTCTACATCCGTGTCCTCGTTACTGCCGTCAACTGTTGAGCTGTTCATGTTTCTGGCAGCAGTGAGCTTCCATACAGACACAGTGTGACACCCTGCAGTGTAAACACTACAGTACTACATCATTACTACATCATTACTCCAGTACTACATCATTACTACATCATTACTCCAGTACTACACCATTACTCCAGTACTCCTGCTGCTGTTTATGCACTGACTGCCTTCAGCTCTCTGCAGATAGGGGGCGCTGCGACTCAAACCTTATGGCCTCTGCTTTTATTCATTGATTGATTTATTTATGAGACTGAGCTGCTGTCTGTCACCTCCATCACACCTCCACCTGTGAGTCTGGATCTTCTTCAGTCACAGTTAGTCCTCCTCACCTGGAACTATTCCAGCCTGTGAGTCATGACTCTGGGATTATTCTTCCCGCGGCTGAAGGACAGTGAAGGCATCAGCAGGTGGAGGCGTTCAAGCTCAGCTCGGTCAAGCAAACTCTAATGTAGCAGATCCTGATAGAAGCATCATGTCTTCCCTTATTAAAGGTACCAGAACAGCTGACTGTGTTTGATTTCACTGTTTCTTTGCACCTGCGTCATGTGACTCACCTGTTTCTCACCTGTTCACAGGAGCAAAGGTTTGGTCATACATGCATCAAAAGTCTTAAGAATGACATCATGTTGTTCTTATTTTGGAACGCAGAAGAAGAATAAAGGTTGTAATTGTTCCTCAGAGTTCAGAAGACAGAGGCAGAGGGCAGAGAGAGAGACAGAAGACAGAGACTTGAATCGTGTTTTGCACCACTTTTATTTTCTGTGGTCTCTGATGGAGTTCCTCCTCCAGTAGGACAGTTTCACTTTGTTCCCATTATTTAATGTCAGGCCTGTATGGCTGAAGTCTCTGTCATAATAACTTCTTATAGGGGTTTTATACAAATCCCTAAAATAACACTTGATGTTCCTCAGTCTTTGAAGCACTTTATGGGAGGACATTTAAAGGGCCGGTCAAGACAAGGGCCTTATTTTCAGTAAATTGAAAGACTTTATGGAAACTTGTCACTCATGGTGAGTCTGAACTGAGAGAGAGTAAGTTGGCAGACAGTCAGTCAAAAATGGGCAGAAGTAAAGTATTTATTTATTTATTTATAGCTGTGTCTTTTGTTTGAGAGTTCAGGGTGCAGCTTTATCATCCTGTGTATATCACTTTAACGACACAGTACGCTGCTTCTGACAGATCAGATCTGCAGTCCAGAGTCCGAAGCACAATTTCACATTTCTGAGGAGTTTCTGGTTCAAAGTTAGGTTTAAAGACAGAATCTCACACACAGAGTAAAACTGTCATCAGCACAGTTTTTCCTCCAGATTTTTTCATGAAGAACACAAACAGAAATGTTCAGGTTCATTCCCTTAGTCTGAGTCCTGCAGCTGCCGGACTCCCTTTAGAAAACTTCGGTTTTTACTGCAGTACGGTCTGTCAGTCTACCCCACTCAGCTCTGGTTCTGGGGCTCCCGTCCATCCCTTCCCTCCAGCGGGCCCAGCAGTACGGCCTGGGCCTCCAGCAGCGTGGTGTCGGTGTTGGCTCCGAGGAAGCGGGCGGTGAGCTCCAAATCCTGCAGCCGCAGACGGACCCTACTGCCCCGCTGTAGCTTCTCTCCGTCTGCCGGTCGCCGGCACACACAGTGAAACTTTCCGCCGAAGTCAATGTAGAGGTCATCCTGGACCACATGAAAGATCCTCCCGACCACAACCTTGTCTTTGGCCGGTCCCATCTGGATCAGCGGGGACCGGCGGAGCAGCGAGGCGAAGCTCTCCCTCTGGCCGGAGGAGGGGCCACTGCTGTCGGCCGCGGCGCTCTCCGACTCCCGCCGGAGCTCTGACTGCAGATCGAAGGCGGCAGCGAAGCCGGACCTGGGTCTTTCCGCGGCGGGCTGGTCGCTGCCAGAAGCCCCGCTGGAGTCTGAGCTGAAGGAGTTTCTGATGAACCTGGAGGGGGTAAACCGGACTCCACACCTGAAGCTAGAAACAACCTTACACAAAGCCGCCATGTTGTCTCACAATGCCGAGCGAAGAACACTTCCTCCTTTAACTTCCTGTAGAGAGACGCGCTCACAGCGCCACCTGGCGAACAGAATCAGAATCAGAGTCAGAAATACTTTCTAGATCCCCGAGGGGAAATGATACAGTCCCAAATTCAAGAGTAGGAAGCAGCCTAAATTTAGAAATGAGAGTATGTACAAAAATAAGATATATGTATATATATGGTCTGTTGGAGTCCGCCACCCTCAGCCTGCTGCCCCAGCATGCAACAGCATAGAGGATAGCACTGGCCACCACAGACTCATAGAACATCCTCAGCATAGTCCGGCAGATGTTGAAGGACCTCAGCCGCCTCAGAAAATAGAGACGGCTCTGGCCCTTCCTGTAGAGGGTATTAATGTTCTTCTCTCAGTCCAGTTTATTGTCATTGTCAATGTCAACAGTACCCAATAGGGTCCGAATGCAGCACCTCAGACCCCTCTCTTGAGCCCCCTCAGACCCATGTATTCATATCATTAATATATTCATATATTCATCAGTCCACACTGCAGGGATAAGCTCTGAAGGTCATTATGATTGTTGTCATGACTATACATATACGTAACAGTTAGCTAACTGGCAAACCTCGATGGGAAATTAAAGTAGTAAGCTAACCTAATTGTTTGTGTGTCAGATCTCAATAAATTGAATATCTTTGTGTTTTGGACAGAGCGAGACATTTGAAGACGTCACCTCAGACTGAGACTACATTTTCAGTTTTTTGACATTTCACCAAACAACGAGTCGCTTTCGAAAGAAAATATAATTTTTTTGTTTTATGTGTTCAGTAACAGCAGCCGGCAGGTGGCGCCGTAGTGACGTGTCCTCCCGGAGGATAAGAGAAGAAGAGCAGCGCATGCGCACTCTGTAGTTATACATACAGAAGGTAAGATGGAGGTGTTTGTAAGCGCTCCAAGTTTCAGTTTTTCGAACTTGATGTTTCCAGGTGGATCTGTGGTCAAAGACGTTCTGAGCCGGTTCATCCAGCAACAGGTTAGTGTTCACACCTAACAGAGGCAGGAAAACACATAATCCGAGTCAAAATGTTTTTATTTAATCCGGGTTTGGGTGTCGCCGTGTTAGCTCATGTGCTAACGCTAGCTAACAAGCACAAGCAGTGGCTAGCCGCAAAAAGTAAGTGTAGCTTTAGTTTAACAAGTCTGTGATGTTGTCATGCTGTGTTATCCAGGCGACAGGTAACGTTAGTCCAGATGTTGGGTGTGGTCAGTAGATCTAAATGCAGATGTCTCTGTACAGGTGGGTAGGGCTGGACGGTATGGCCTAAAATGTATGTCACGGTATAATTTGAAGCACGGACGGTAACGGCGTATACCACGGCATATCCGTGTTTCTTTCGATATTTCAATATACATGCTTTTGAAGGGGTTAAGTACGGGTATGACAACTGTATGGCAGCTATTATTGAACTCTTAACTGTATTACTAGGACACAGCTCACATACTAAAGCCCTCTCTATCAACTGTTTGAAAAGGAACCATGTCCTTACACAAGTACCCAGATGACGTTGATTATCTCGTTCCACCGCTGACGTCTTGTAAGGACAGCCTTTGGAAAATGCCTGAGAAAGTGAAACTGATTTGCATAGCCACCTCATTCTTGTCTCATTTGTGGACTGAAACAGTAAATTCAGGGTGGACCTTTTTCTTTAAAGATGAAAATCAAATGAAAGTCTGCAGCATTTAAAACACATCAAAGCACCTA
This sequence comes from Enoplosus armatus, assembly GCF_043641665.1. Lineage (NCBI taxonomy): Eukaryota > Metazoa > Chordata > Actinopteri > Centrarchiformes > Enoplosidae > Enoplosus > Enoplosus armatus. The sequence goes on along the minus strand of NC_092181.1, from coordinate 28,432,018 downwards.
AATGTATGTCACTGTTCTGTGATCCCTGCAGGGAGTCTCCTCAGAGGATTTCTACATCACCAGAAACGGTCGGCTTTCAGATCTGGAGGATCTGCTGCAGCATGGAGCCGTCTATCACCTGGAGCCGCGCCTCTGTGGAGGGAAGGGAGGTGTGTTCCAGGAAATAGACATAAAAACCCTTCAAAACAAAGGGATGTAAAATGAACGTTCTGAAATGTCTTCCTCTGTGGTGTTAAACAAACAGTGTGTGTTTCAGGGTTTGGCTCGATGCTGCGAGCTCTGGGCGCTCAGATAGAGAAGACGACGAACCGCGAGGCCTGCAGAGATCTGAGCGGACGACGCCTCCGAGACGTCAACCACGAGAAAGAGTGAGTGAGAGAGAGAGAGAGCTCCCCCCAGGACTCAGGTTACCTCAGAACCAGAACCTGGCTACAGATAAATGCAGCTGATGTGAGAGACAGGAGTTTCATGCTGCTTCTGTGATGTGTAGGATGGCTGAGTGGCTGAAGAAGACAGCGGAGCGTGAGGCGGAGAAGGAGCAGCGCCGTCTGGATCGTCTGCAGAGGAAACTGTCTGAACCCAAACACCAGTTCACTGATCCAGAGTACCAGCAGCAGTGTCACGACCTGTCGGAGAGACTCGAGGACTCTGTGATGAAAGGTCGGGGCGGGTTGTCAGTCTCAGCTTTAGACTCTTCAAGTTCTGGTCTGAGAGACTTTGCTGAGTCACCAGTGTTTCCGCAGATTTTAGGCGAACGATTCTGCTTCTCTCTGTGTTCAGACCAACTCTCTGTAACAGTTGGTGTGTTTCAGGTCTGCAGGCGTCCTCCAGCGGTCAGGTGAAGGTGGACGACGTCTCCGCAGCAAAGAGACCAAACTCGGATCAGAGCGAGCAGCCGCTCAAGAAGAAGAAGAAGAAGAATAAGAAGAAGACAGCAACGACGGCAGCAGCATGTTTCTGGTGAGTCGAACGTAGAGTTTCCTGTTTGTGGATGAAACCAGAAACGGACCAGATGATTAAATGCTGCTGTACACGAAGACCTGAACACATCAGATCTGTGTGGAGCGACGAGGAGACTCGTTTTAAATCTGTTGTCGTGGTTACAGGACGGGTGTGGGAGAGCTGGACGAGCTGCTGAGCTCGGAAGACGAGGACGAGTCTCCGCCCACGTCCCCCTCCGGCTGTGGAGCTGCTGCTGTTACCATGACAACACAGACGGAGGAGGCGGAGCCTGAGCAGAGCAGCAGGTAGAGATGAGCTCCACTTCAGACCTGATTCAGAGTTCAGATTCACTTCAGTACCAGAAACATCAGTTCGATTTTTCAGTTATTTAAATTTCTGATGAAAATCATCTCCGTCTCTGACTGCAGCTCCTCCTCAGCTGATCAGAGACCCTCCACAGACCAGACCATCAGACCCTCAGCTGTTCAGAGACCCCCAGAACCCTCCACAGACCAGACCATCAGACCCTCAGAGGACCAGAGACCCCCAAAACCCTCCACAGACCAGACCATCAGACCCTCAGAGGACCAGAGACCCCCAAAACCCTCCACAGACCAGACCATCAGACCCTCAGAGGACCAGAGACCCCCAGGAGAGTCCAGCTGTTCGTCTCAGCAGCAGGTCAGTAGTTTGTCCTCTCTGTCCATCCCATAATGCATTAAGGAGACCTGGATTCAAAGATGGCGCTTCATTCATGAAGTCACTGAATCTGACTGACCAAATGTTTCAGACTCAGTCGTCATTGATTACAAAATCATTCAGTTCATCAAAAACTCTGATTCAGATGTGAAACCACTGATTTCTAATCAATCATCAGACTCATCATGACTGTGGTCACGTGGCTTGGTCTCATGTATTGTACCCCCCCCCCCCCCCCCCCCTGCAGGGCAGGTCTCTGGATTTGTCCTCTGTGTCGTCTGTCGGTCAGCTGGAGTCTCTGGGTCTGGATGTCCTGAAGGAGGAACTTATGTCTCGAGGTTTAAAGTGTGGGGGGACGCTGATGGAGCGTGCCGCCCGACTCTTCTCTGTCAGAGGACTGACACCAGATCAGATCGGCCTGGCGCTGCTCGCCAAACCAGGCAAGCCGAAGCGGAAGTGAAGAGGTCAAAGGTCACAGCTGATCCGTCTGTGTTACCCTGTCTCGCTGGACAGACGTCTTTCAACATTTTGTGTCTTTGTGATTTTAAGCAGTTTCCAAACTCAAGGACCTCTTACGTTTTTCCAGAACTGAGAAAAAGCCAGCAAATGTTCCTTGAGTTAAGAATGAACAACAAGTCAGGTTTGACAGTAAAGACAAATGGACTAGTTTGTAGATTCGTCCAATCAGAAACCAGGAGTTTGTCTGTAAGTTTAGTTTGAGAATATTTAGACTTTTTTGTTTTATTTTGTTGTTGAACTGTCATCTTTTTATTAAAACATCTCTGAGACATTTGACTTCATGCTGTCAGTCAACAGTTCACATGTTGTGTTTCTGTCGGTGGACACCCTGTCCCAGATAAATCTCATGTCCAGTTCATCGCCACATTTCATCTTCTGCCAGACGAGAGGCGAGACAGACAGCCGACCTCACGGGTTCAGGTTCATTAGTGGACTGGAGTTGAACGTACCCAAACAAGCGTATGAAGAATGCTGCTGCAGTCAACACTCAGTGGCCACTTTATTAGGTACACCTGTAAGACGTTTCTAATGTTCTGTAGTTCCACACATGAAGGCCCAGTAATAAACATAATACTTAATAGTTCTGCCAACAGGAAGGGAACCTTTAGCTTCTTGAAGATCTGGATTGGCTCGCACAGGTGAACCCAATAGTGTCTGAATCTAGAACCAGAACTGGTCTGAAACTTCCTGTTTGTCAGAGCAGCAGAGGATGATGGGATGTGAAGTCATTATCAGAAGCCGGGGTCCCAGGTAGTGACCTGCGGAGTGTCCTGCTCCTCGAAGCAGATGATGACATCACCAGGCCTGAAGTCGACGTCGCCGTCAGCTGACAGGCCGCACTCCATCCCCACCTTCACCGTCTGAACTTCATCTTTGTGGTGCTTCAACGCCACCAGAGAACCTGCAGGAAACGTTAGGGGAACGTCAGAGGCCTTTCACAGGTTAACTCTTCTAGTCCTAAAAGTAGACCACTAATGAGTCGCGAGGGATCCTGAACCAGGTCTAACCCACCCTCCCAGACGGTGTCTCGGCCTCGGATCAGTCTGAACTTGAGTCGCCGGTCCAGCTGACCTTTCTGAACCCGACAGCCGGCAACAGGAACCTTCTTCTTCCCCACAGAGACGTCAAACATGGCGAGGACCGTCGCTTCACCTGGACAAGCAGAGAGAGAGAGAGAGAGAGCAGGTGAGACAAACCACTTCCTGTAAGGTAGAGCTGCAGTGGGTCCTTTGTTATTGGCATAAAGGAACAAGTTAATGTCACTTATCCCTTAAAATGAAAAGATCCTGGAGTATCCAGACATAACATGTTAATGATAGCGGGTCAAAGCCTCACCGAGGATGTTCTCTGACTGCAGAGGAGGCAGCTTGCTGCTCAGCTCGTCCTTCATCTCATCTATCAGTTTGTAGATGACGTTGTGAAGTCTGAGCGGGACGCCTCGCCTCGCCGCCAGCTGCTGGATCGACCGGCTGGCTGCAACGTTGAAGCCATAAATGGAACCTGACGAAAAAGACAGAAGTCTGTTTATCAAAGAGTTCAACAGAAAATTAATTGGTGACTTTTTTAATAAGCACTTAATCGTTATGCAAAACTGCTCAAATTCTCCAGATCGTCAGATTTTCTGTTTTTGATCAAATGAGACATTTATAATAAAGAATCAGGACCTAAAAACACATTGATTATCTGCATCATGAACATTTGTTGCTGTGACCCCTGACCCCTGACCCCTGACTCCCGGCTCCACTCCTGCTTGTTACCTGTGAATGTTTCGGCCATGTTGACGTCGTTCTCTGAAACGTCTCCGATGCCGAAGTGAAGAACCTCCAGCTGACACTGCTGCTGAGCGTCATAACTGTCCAGGATGTTCAAGATGGCTTCCACAGACCCGTCCACATCACCTGGAGGTCAAAGGTCAGTCAGTGAAGACAAGAGGCGATGTGATGGTGGGTGCCGTGTTCAACTGAACTTCACTACAAACGGATATTAATGCCTAATAGTAATTTCATTAGTTACTTTCTTACTGAACAAGAAAATATATTTCACTGTTTCTGTTGTCATGACGACTGAACAAGGGTGAAACTGATTTAATGGTTTCTTTCTGTCATCACTAGTGATCATTAGTGAGAAGGTCTAACTTTAACTAAGTACATTTACTCAAGTACAGTACTTTCATTTTCTGCTACTTTCTACTTGTACTCCACTACACTGTGGAGGGAAATGTACTTTTTACTGCACTACATTTATCTGACAGCTTTAGTTGCTTTAAATAGTTTATAAAACATGATGCTGCGTTTTAGATCAAACTACTCAAAAGAACATCAAACATTTAAAATGAGCTTCTCGTCAACCAGCTGGAACTTTAAAGTGCCGTTTCCGTGTTAATAAATCAATAATAATGGTCCAGTGATATGATGATATAACACTGACATACCACGCTCTGACAAACAAATACTTTACATTTTGCTCTACTTTTGTACCTTTACTTAAGTGAAATATTGTAATGGAGTATTTCTATAGTGAGGTATCTCTACTTTTACTAAAGTAAATTATTTGAATACCTCTTTCGTCCCTGAGCCAATATTACACAGATGTATGTTTCCATGGTAACTGAGATCAGACCAGCTTCATGAAACAAAATGATTTACTGACACTGTGGAGGTTTCGACCACCAGAGCTGCACTTAGTCCTGCTGACAGTTTGTCTGTTCCACTGACTGTAAACCGAAACGTGACAGGTGTGACCTCAGAGTGGTGTCACAGTGAGAGCAGCCTATCAGAGCCCAGCTGTGTGCGTGTACCTTTGATGATGAGCGGCAGGCTCAGCTCGTCTCTCTGCGTCCTCTCACTCGATCTCACTGCGAACTTGGTCTTGTTGGCCCGGTACAGAGCCGACTTCCTCTGCCTCCAGCTCAGGTGAGTTAGCCCTGCCCTCTCTTTCCTGTACTCCTCCAGGTGTAGTTTCTGTTTGAGCTCGATGACACTCTGCTCCTCCTGCAGCTTCTGCTGCTCCTCCTCATAACTCCTCCACTCCACCACCTCCCTCGCTCGCTGCTGCTCAACAACACACCAAACAGTTACAGACTGTAGCGCATGATGTACTAACAACATACATATGGTTCTATATCTGGTACAGAATAAGATATAGAACCATATTATTATGTAGCAGTTTACACACATCCACCTTTACAAACAGTGGAGGTCTCACCTCAGACTCTACTTCGAGGATAATCTCTCCAGCTGATGGCAGCTCCTTCCAGCCCACCACCTCCACCGCAGCGCTCGGCCCAGCCTCCGTCACCGCCCGCCCGTTCTCATCAAACAGAAAACGGACTTTAGCCCAACTCTTTCCCGCCACCAGGACACAACCTCGCTTCAACGTCCCCCTCTGGATGATGGCCGTCGTTACAGGACTGAGGGGACACATGAAGGGTCACAACTCATAGAACCAGCGTTACATACCGTCCCTGAGGTCAACTAGAACTCATAGAACCAGCGTTACATACCGTCCCTGAGGTCAACTAGAACTCATAGAACCAGAGTTACATACCGTCTCTGGAGGTCATTGATGACTCACCCTTTTCCTTTGTCGGTGCGACTCTCGATGACGAGTCCCTCCACGAGGCCGCTGGTTTCCGCCTTCAGCTCCAAAACCTCCGCCAACGCCACCGTGGCCTCGGCCAAAGCCAGCAGGTTGTCGCCCTGACGATGACAACACCAACAAAAAGTCATCACCTTAAATCACCCTGACCTCATCTCTTCCAGCTCTGTAACTACAAATCACTGCCACTGACAGCCTGCAGGGGGCACCGCAGTCAGTTCACCTTGAGAGCAGAGATGTGGATCGCCTGAACGTCTCCTCCAAACTCCTCACAGACCACATCGTGAGCCAGCAGCTCCTGTTTGACTCTCTGAGGGTCGGCCTGAGGTTTATCACACTTATTCACTGCCACGATCATCGGAACTGAAACACAACAGAGATGCAGTAGAACCGCGTGTTTTCAGCCCTCAGCTGTGACTGCCAGGTGGCGCTCATACCTTTGGCTTTCTTGGCGTGCTGGATGGACTCGACCGTTTGGTTCATGACGCCGTCGTCAGCCGCCACCACCAGGACGACGATGTCGGTGGCATTGGCTCCGCGGGCTCTCATGGAGGAGAAGGCAGCGTGACCCGGAGTGTCCAGGAAGGTGATCCTTTCTCCTGTAGGCAGCTGGACTGGAAGAAAAACAGTCTGCTTTGTTTAGATGCTTCAAAAACATGGAACTGCCCAGAGTACTTCCTCAGGTAGATAATAAGGTAAATTACCTCCATCAGAACAACAGCTGAATCAATTAGTCCATTAATCGATGAGCTGATAGACAGAAAACTAATAAAACAATTTTGATAATCTCTGAATATTTGAAGTCATTTGTTAAACAAAAATTCTAGGAAATGTACTTGTTCCAGTTTATCAAATGTGAATATTGGCTGGTTTTCTTTCGTCTGTTGGACTGACTGTTTAAAGACGTCAACCTGAGCTGAACAACCTTTTGATCAAACAGTTAGTCAATCAAGTAAATAACCAGCAGATTAATCGATAACTAGTTGCAGCCCCACTCAGTTATTCTACTTTGGGTTTTTTTGATTGCTGTTAAGATATCATTGACTGAAACTCAACACTTCCTGAAGATGTTTCACATTAAAAGCCTCCCACAAAAGGGAGAGATTATGCTTTCTGAGATGCAGTAAGGCTTTTAATTTGAAACTCAAGTGAATCCTTAATAACTGTTTCCATCCTCTTAGTTATTTCTTTATTTTGGTTTCTGCCTTTTGACTGTATGTTCTTGTCATTTGTTGTACTAGCTGGTACCATAAGCTCTCTACTTGTCATCTCGCGTACTGTATTCAATATTGTGTCAATAAAGTTGAATAAAACAGCAGGTGAGAGTTGTTGTTACCTAGAAAAGCTCCGATGTGTTGTGTGATTCCTCCGGCCTCCGTGGAGACGATCTGACTCTTCCTCAGACTGTCCAGCAGGCTGGTCTTACCGTGATCCACGTGACCCATGATGGTGACCACTGGGGGACGGTACACCAGACTGGACGGGTCTGCTGGAGGTCTGACAGGGTCAGAGGTCAAACGAACAGAGATATTTATCCCCAAGTCGAGTCAAAATTCAATCATCATTCATCTCAGAGAGCGCTCCCTGAACTGAAGACTGAAGGAACTGGATAAAAGGTTTCTGGCTGAATGGAAGTTATGATCATATTGATGATACGTATGTTTGACTCCTGAATATACATAGATGAAGTGATCAATGAAGGATTATCATAGATGTGTGAACAGGAACCCTTGTCCTTGATTACTCAGCTCCACAACACATGCTGCCTTTGTTTTCTCAGGTTTCGATGTGAAGCGTCTCTATGAGCTGCAGCTAAAACTCAGCGTTATGGTTAGCTCGGCGCTCCAACGCCTTGTTTACGGTCACGTGACTCAGAATGAGGCAGGAAGTGACAGGCAGGACAGACGAGACGGAGGACAGCCGGACTGTCGTCACAGTCAACATGTGTGTGACTTCTGGAGTCGCCCAATTCATTCTTAAATTATGGATCAAAGCATCTTTGGAGATCACAGTGACCTTTGACCTTTGACTCAGAAGTGTCACCTCTTCAGTGTCCAACCAGCTGTGAGAGATGGTCATCAATTCTTCAGTTATGACGGATGATCCTGAAAACAGCGGCTCAACAAAAAATAAACATAACATAAAGAAAGAACCCTGAAAACAAATGCAACAGAAAAACGCTGCGTGTCCACTCAACACAGTGAGGAAGTACCAGACGAGAGCATGCTAACGTTAGCTACAAGTAGCCACGTGTAAACAGAAGACCTCTACACATCGCCTCTCTCAGGCTGAAGGTCAAGCTGTTCCACTCAGCGCTGCCCCTACAGGCCGGAGCACCCCCGCTGTGTTGACTGGATAAATAGCGTTTCCTGTTTCTGTGTTATTTCTTCCTGTTGTTCTATTTGTTTTAGGCTTTGCATCGTTCTGAAGCTGCAGCACGTTTCTACTCATGGAAATGTTTTTGTCCTCGTCGGCCACCGTATGGTTGGTTGGTCTGTAGTCGTATTCTGATTGGTTGGTCTGTAGTCGTATTCTGATTGGTTGGTCTGTAGTCGTATTCTGATTGCTAAAGCTTGAAATAATAAGCGCTTTAGAGACCAAGTGACGTGACCTCGTCGGTGGACGAGTCTCGGTGAGATCTAGAACTAGCACCCAGAGATGTCACCACGTTTCTCTCATGACGCAAATCATGTCGGACCAAACAAATTGGGCCTTAGGTTGAACGGTGACATTAGCATAGCTTAGCTCAAGTGCTGATCAACTCGCAGCTCCTTCCTGATCACCAACACCACAACATGACCAGCAGTGACACCACAGCGTGTCATCATTAGTCGCAGCATTTCTCAGAACCTGAACCGGTTCACATCAAGTGAAACAATCTGTTTGAAGTGAGACTTCCTGTCTCGTACCTCCTGTGGACGTCCCTGTTGACTCTCTCTCTGCTCTCGCTCAGTTTGGCCCACCTGAACTTCATCCCCGATCGAGTCACCACCTCCTTAATCCACCTCTCCTCCAGAACCGAGTCCGGCTCCAGAGAGTCCAGATCTACTGAGGTGTTCAACAGAGCCTCCAACACGTGATCTGAAATTCAAAAAAAACTTTATCCACACAGGAGAGTTCACACAGAAACACCGTCTGCGGAGCTTTGTTGTTTCTTACCGAAGTCTTTGTTCATGGCCTCAGCGAGAGCCGCCGCCGTCATCCTCTGTCTGATCTCCACTTCCTGTTTGTCCACTTTAGCTTTCACCTTCTTCTGGTCTTTCTTCTGACCTATGACCTGCAGACACAGTACAACATTTTTAATGTTCTTTATTGAACGAGAAAGTCAAAGACCTGCAGCTCACAACAAGTTCACTCAAATTAAAAAACGCAGAAGTCGAAATGTAGAACAGACTAAAACATGACAATGAATATTTGTGTTTCTGTAAAATATGAAACCAAATGTCCGGATGCCACGAGAACAGGCGGTGACATCACCAGCAAACACACACCTGACTCACCTGTTTGGAGGCGAACTTCCTGTCCTGTTGACAGGTGAGCAGGGGGGCGGAGCTTCGAGCAGGACAGAGGAGTGGCAGAGACGGGAAGTTGCTGAGAAGAACCGAGTCAGCGTGGACGAGCCGCCGGGCCCCCCGCATCACTGATGACATCACATTCATACCTGCAAAGAGACAGACAGACAGACAGACAAGAGACAGAGAGACAACTTCTGAATCTGCACATGACAACCAAGTGAGTTTCATGATAAAAAAAAAATTAATAACATGATTAATTAATATTACATTAACAACACAATTCTTCATGAGGTTCAGGGTTACAGAACACAGGAGGGTCTCCTGGAACCCAGACCAGCACCAGTAGCCCCCCTGACCGACTTACACCTGGAGGACCAGGTGTAGTATCACTGAATAGAGACGTGATTGGTTGATTCTAAAGATTTGGGTGGGACACTTAGCAATTCAAAATAATGTGAAAAATGTTTTGTTGGACAAGATACTGATGAATGCCCCATTTAAAAACATGTTTTGTTAAGAAATCTAGCCACGCAGAGGAGGAGAAACTGTGTGAAGGAACCGGGTTATAGCTGAAACAGGAGGTGTTTGGCGGGTTTTACCAACGCCGAATTTACTAACAGAACCAAACATTTCAGAAAAACAGGGGTGGCTTCAGTTGGTTCAGGTGTCATTACCTGACAGCACTGAAATACAACATGTTTGAGTGCAGTTTGGCGTGCCGTCCAAGCCACATGAGAGTATCAGGGTTACAAAACAGAGAACTGACATTTCCTTTTGTTCAAAACGTGTAAAAGTGACCGGACCCAGCCTCACCGCTTCAGTTCTCACCTGACAGAGTTCAGCTTCTTCTTTCAGCTCATCCTGAAATAAAGACTTTATCTGATAATTGAGTTTCACCGTGAGATAAACCTCCGACAGGGAGCCGCCATGACAGTGAGCTGACAGGCCCGGATGAGCCGTCAGCGCCACCTGCCGGTCTGGAGTGGAACTAAAATGAAACTATTAATTATGTTGTTCTGTTTGTTCTCCTTCGATACTGAAACAAAAATAGTTCTAGTTCTTTGTGGAATGTCTCTCTATATCTATAAGTTCAGGTTCAACATGTTAACGTTTCTTCTGGATCACAGAATCCACTTCTTCCTGTTATGTTTTCCTATTTTAAATACTGACTATGTTTAATCCTGTCAGCTTCTCACCTTTTTTTCTTGTTCCTTCCTGTTCTCTCTTCTTCCCACTGCTTTTGCCTCATTTCTTGTTTAATCATGGTCTTCCTCAGTGACGTCAGTGTGATTCCTTTTCGTGGCTTCTTTTGAACATTTGTCTTCTGTTTCCTTTCCTGTGATTCTGTGTGCTGGTATCCACACAGATGTCATGTACACTGTTTTCTGTGTCTCTGTTAACAGACCTGGTCTGCTGTCTGAAGGTCACTGACAATCCATCACTGTATACATCTGTACCTAGCTGTTCTTTTCTTTATATGTCTTTATTGTTTGTAGAATAAACTCCTTAACTTTGTTCTTTTTGCCAAACAATATGAGATGTACAACAAGACTCAGGAAATATACATATATATACATACATATATATGTATATATATATATACATATATATATCAGAATCAGAATCAGAAACTGTTTATTGCCAAGTAACATACATTACAAGGACTTTGCGGTGGTCTGATGGTGCTGCATTTGCCCATGGTCCAGCAGAGGGTCAGTGATGGATTTGAGGTGGGACAAAACCAGGCGTTCAAATGATTTCATGACCACAGAGGTCAGGGCGACGGGTCTGTAGTCATTTAATCCTGTATCCTATATGTATATATATATGTGTGTGTATATATATATATGTATATATTACTGAGAGTTGGAATAAATTTCAGTTTTGCTTTCTGCTCGAGTTTGTTTCTCTGTTTCTCCCAACAGGCTTTCAGTCTTGTGTCGGATGACTTTCATTAAGTCCTCTTAAATGAATCCAGTCATTTAGAGATGACTGTATTCTCATTCATTCCAGTGGCACCTGAATACCTGAACCTCAAAGCCTGATATTGAATATTGTCTAATAATCGAATATGAATAATTGAATACCGATCTTATTAATCATTTGTTGCCTAAATGGTTTTCAGCGCTGTTCTCTCTGCCTACCAGCGCATTACATTTAATATTTCCTACACCACTCCTAGTGGAACGTCTTCTTCTTCTTCTTGAGTTTTAACGGTGGTTGTTCACCAGCGTATCCGCCTCCTGCTGCTGCATGAATCACTTAACAAGTTCATTACTGTTTTCATATTGAATACAGGGGAAAGTAACTAAATCACTTTCAATCTAAATCTAATTTAACCCTAACCCTAAATCAATTACATTTTAATCAGTACAATTTTGAGGTACTTGTACCTCACTTGAGTATTTCTGTGTTGTTCTTTTCATATATTTATCTGACAGCTGGTTCACATATTAAGATTTTACAAACAAAAATAATCAACAAATAAAATATGAAACATTGTTATAAATGGAACCATCAATAAATCTATATGAAGTACATTAAATAATAACACAACTGAATAATACATAAATACTATGAAAGGTACTTTTGTTGCATTTTGCTGATAATACTTAAATACTTTTACTCAGGTAAGATTTTTGACCTGTAATGGAATATCAGTAGTATATTGTTGTACTGGTACTTTTACTGGAATAACTACTTACAAAATATTCCTCATCAGACAGTGCTGAAGTGGAACTATTTTTAAATATTATAGATATTTTTTTTTTTACCACAGAGAGAATGGGTAAATAAATCACATAAAACAACAAATCAAATAATGTATTTTCAGATAAATCTCAACATGTTACATATGTTCATTACTGGTTGGATTGTGACACAAAAAGTGTTCGATAACATCTACAAAAGTCTCAGCGCCAACATGTTTCTGTTTCATTCTTGTACTTTTATTGTAAAAGATGTAATTGTACACGTTCAACACAATTATATATCATGTCAAAACACTGTAAACTTTTTTATTTTGATGACAACATTTGACAAATGGCAACAATAAAACATCTAACCAGATTTTTGGCAAACTGGACCCAAAATGATAAAAGCTAGCTACAAAGAGCTTGCATATCCAAGGTTATGGTCGCTGTTTTTAGCTAACCAGTGTTGTACCAGAATGTGTTTAGCCTAGCTTAGCACAAAGACTGGAAGCAGGGGGAAATTGTTAGCCTAGCTTAGCACAAAGACTGGCAGCAGGGGGAAACTGTTAGCCTTGCTCTTAGCACAAAGACTGTAAGTAGTTTGTCTGATTTATATGTTTAATGTATGGAGAAAATCTACCCAAACATTGGACTGTTCCTTTAATATTCCCCTCAGTTGCTTGTTAGCTAGCGAGCTAAAGTTTCAGCTAGAATATAAACTCTCTAGCATAATGACCTCTTAGCTCATTGGCAACCAAAGTCTGTGATTTAGATGTTGGAAAATGACTTTAAATAATGTTAGAATATAATTCCTTAAATAATGTGTGCTTTAAAATGAGCATTACCTGGCTCATGTTAGCATAACGTACTTTATAGTTTATATTATCACACTTATTTTGTGATCATTGTGGCTGAAAATGATTATATTTGCAGCAGATTTTCAGTTTTTCATGATACTTTTGTTTTTGTTTTTTCTCTCTTTAACTTTCTGATGGACCTAGGCTTGCAGTCTTTGTGCTAAGCTAGCCACATCTTCTTGCAATAATTAAATAAACCTTGTCCTACAAAGTGACGACATGGTTGAATGAGTTTGTTACAAATTTATCTGAAGATTATCTAAAGAACACTCTCACAATAACAGCTACCATCTTTCATTTTACATAACAAATCTGCTGTTGCACACAAAACCAGAACCAGTATCATACCAAAATAATATTAGTAACATCAACTACATTTCTGGGGGAAAATTTAAATTCCAAAGTTTAATTTTGAGGACGATATAATCTTTTAAGGGTATAAAGTTATTGCCGTTCACAATTCAGTCTCTTTAAAATCTATAATTATAATTATTATAATTAATAATGTACAAAAATAACAGACTGTGAGGAGATGAGTCCATTATTGTCTCTACAACAACGTTGGCTGTTGGCGTCCTTCATGTTTTAAATTGTGTCTGTTGTTAGTTTAACCACTCAGTTAGCTGAAGTATCAGTTACATTCAGTCTGATTTAGAGAAGTGGTTAAACTGTTGACCAGAACTATGTTTGAAGGGAAAACATAGATGTAAAAATGTTTGTCATATATCTTCAAGTAAAATAATGAATGAGTCAAATAATATGGGACCCAACACTGAACCCTGTGGAACTCCACAAGCAATCAGCCAAAAGCTCTGCAGCAGGTTGTTTTGAGAACAATCAAATCTCTAAAATGACTTTATAAAAGTACTCCTGTACTAAAGCTTCACTTTAAATAAACTTCCTTGTACTACATTTTCTTCATGTAGTTGAGTTTCTGTCACCTGTGTACTAGTTTTGTGTTATTGTTTATTAAAAGGACCTTTAACAATTCAAACTCTTTTAATTATACACTTTTAATCTCTGAGTGATGCTTGCAGTTTCCAGATGTTTTACTGCTTTTTGTCTCCTGATTGTGACCAGTTCAACCAGATTGGTTTTTGTCTTTGTTTTATTTTACTATTTAAATTGAAATGTTAAAGTTATCCTATCCTCATAATAATGTTGTGACTGCTTGTGTTTATCTTTAGACTCTGCAGCTTCAAAGCAAAGTGAATTTGACAAATCCTCAAAACCAAAATGCTGAATTTAGCCCCCTCTACCTTAAATTACTGTGGCAACAGACGTTATCTCAGTGTTGCATTTTGCTACAGAAGAACACATTTTCTTGTTGTACCAACATTGGTTTTGTGCTATAATTTATTAAGACAACACTTTTTACCTCTTCAAAAGGGAAGTGTTGGTATTTTTCTATCTGCGTCTTATTCTTGTAACTTCACTCGCCATCCAGCAAAATACGTTCATGACCCAAATGTCTATTGACTGTGAGCAGTTAGAATATTTTTGCTGTTTTCTTTAAATAAAAGGGAAAGTCTAAGAAATATGAAGATAATTTTGTGTAGCAGACATGTTTATCTTGTGACGTCCCAACAGCTCTGAAACAGAATGTGCTGAATTTTACATTTAGCACATGTTGCAACACACGTTAGCGTAACATTAAATGTTTTGACAGGTAGTACAGGTTCACAGTCACCAGATAAATGAGTCTTTTGGTTCAGATGTTCAAACGCAGCGTTCAGTTTCTTCAAGTTATATTTCTAAAGGAGACGAATAACAGAGAGAAAACACACTGCCATCTTGTGGACAGAAGAGGTTTAAAGTCGTCCACTGTCATGTTCTGCTCAATGAAAATGTAATTCTATTAAATATCTATTTTCTACCTTAAATATTATTTATCATTATTTAGTTTCATTTTATTGTATTTTGAGGTAGAATTCTTCCGATTTTTTTAAACAAGTTTTAAACAAACTATTTTCTATTTTCACACCTACAACAAAAACTGGGAACAAACAAAGATCCATCTTTTTTTCTACTTCATTTTAGTACTCAGTGCAGTGAAATATAACTGCATCATCATTGTAATCAGACAGTACGAGATACAAAAACAATACGACAGTATTCATCATCCATATCGGTAAAAAGCCCTAAATGATCACGTTTCATAGCACCACGATTATAAATAAAGTTGTATTAAATGTTTGGTCAGAGTTTGTGAAAAAGGCACATACTGACAAACAGAAACACTGCTACATGAAACAGCTACGAGTTCTTTTGAACAGGTTACTGTAAAACTGTAAAACTGCACTTGTCTCATGTTTTTGGATCTTTTTTCGACAAATTTACCGACAGAAATGTTTGAACACAGTGACCTGAAATATAAACGCTTGCTTTTTAGTTTCACATTAAATGCATCTGAATGTACAAGAAGAACTACGTGACAATAAAAGACAGAACCGCGGGCTCTGATTTGCAGGGATGTCACAGGTTTGAGTCTGTCAGCAGCAGTTAACACAGCTCAGTTCGTTGAGAGAAAGTCTGCAGATTTAAATGCTTCAGAGCTCCTGTCTGCTGTGATTTCAGGTAAAGGGACTGAAGCGTCAGCAGAGGTGAGTGCAGCATCACAGGAGAAGAAGAAGAAGAAACTCTGATGGAGGATTCGAGCGGACTCCAGAGGTCTTTGGAGATCTCACTGACATTTCCACACAAATAAACTGAAAAGAAGCAACAGAAGAATTAATGTGGAGACAAACAGAGAGTCTGAATCAGTTTGGAACCAGAGAAATGCTGTCATTCTCTCTGGGCTCGACTGTGTTAGCCTGAACCCCTCTCACTACTTTCCAATGACCATTAACACTTAATTACACAGAATTTACTAAACACTATAATTTCATTAGTCTCCCTTGTTAAACATTTTTTTATTTTGTGAAGAGAACAAAAGAATAAACTACAAATTGTCAGATCAGTTCTGGAAATTAAATCAAACATTAAGATAAAGTCATAATTTTGTTGTGAAGTTTTCATCTATGAAAGTGTCAAGTATTTAAAAGACGCTACACTGTGTTTGACAGACATTATCATTTAGTTTTTATTTGGTTTTTATATACTAAACAAGTGTTCAACTACATAATGTTTTTTAAAGCCAGACCTGTAGAGTTTGTATTTTTGTAGTTTTTAGTATTTAAAACAATTTTACATGTTTCTTAGCCCTTTTCTAATTTGACTAATCTTTACGATTCTTCAGATGTGGTGTAACTGCAAACAGGAATGCACAAAAGGGACTTTTGGATCCTTATTTACCTCCTCCACACTGATGGATCACCTTCACTGACTGAATCAATGGGAGTGAATGAGCCTGAGAGATCTAGTCTAACTGAATCTCACCTGCAGTCACTGCCACCGGCGCTGATGACGTACTTATCATCACAGGAAAAGCGAATGTTTGTCACGTGAGCAGAGTGACCGAAGTAACGCTTGTGTTTTGCCTGTAAAAGATCAGAGGTGATGAAGTGACCTTGTGGACAGAAATCCAAAATGACCTGTTTTAGACTTTCTGAAGGCTTTGGGAATTTACTGTCATGCGAAATTCACTTACAAATTTTTCTGAGCATGGGAAATCAAAGAGCTTGATGAGGCCGAAGTCGTCTCCGGTTACCAGGTTGAGGCCAGCGTGGGAAACACAAGCACAGTTAACGTCCGCCTTGTCAGTGTTACGAGGCCAAACGCCGAGAACCTCGTCACCCAGGATGCTAGCAAAAAAACAACACCATCATCAATGTAGGAGATCCAACAGCCTTGTGTTTTTATGGCCCTCTAATATGTTCCTTAAGCCTTAAAGTGTGCTCCCAAAACCCCACAGTATATTCTTTTACATCTACAATATGTTCCCCTGGATCTATAGCATGTTTCCTAAGCTCTTTATGTATGAATCTTAGCCCCATAGTACGTTTCACAATATATTCCGCAGAATCTACACAACACAGTATCTTTAGGCTAGGCTAGGCTGTATAGCATGTTCCCTGAGCTCTACAGTTAGTTTTCTACACTACACAGTATGTTTCTCTAGGCTCTAAAGTTAGTTCCCTGGGCTCTACAGTATATTCCTACCTTGCTTTGGACAAAAGCATTCTGTTCCCCAGTATGTTCCCTAGCATCTACAGTGCATGTTGCCTAGGCCAAGTGTTATGTTTCCTAGCATCTAAAGTTAGTTCCCCAGGTTCATCATTGTGTTCCCTAGGCCCTAGAGTATGCCCCAAAGGCTGTACAGTCAGTTCCCTAAGCTCTACAGTCTGTTTCCTAAACTCTACAGTTAGTTCTCTAGGCTCTACTGTATATTCCTACATCTCTACAACATGTTTCTTTAGGCTCCAAAGATAGTTCCTTAGACTCTACATTGTGTTCCCTAGGCTCTACAGTATGTTTCTTGCCCCTACACTATGCTCAATAGTATATTCCCCAGGTTTTACGCTTGGCTCCCTAGGCTCCTCAGTATGTTTCCTAGGCTCTATATTTAGTTTCCTATGCTCTACAGCATGGTCCTTTGGTTTTACAGTATGTTTCCTAAGTTCTACACTTAGTTCCTTAGGATCTACGGTATCCCAGGCTCTAAAGTTAGTTCTCTAGGCTATATAGTTAGTTCCTTGCGTTTTGTTGTTAGTTCCCTAAGCTCTACTGTTAGTTCCCTAGGGTTTACAGTTTGTGCCCTTGGTTCTAAAGTTCACTAGGCTCTGCAGTATGTTCCCTAGTTTCAACAGTATGTTTCTGTAGCTCTATACTTAGTTTGTCAGGTTCTACTGTATATTCGTACCGGTCTACAGTTTGTTCCCTAGGCTCTAGATTATGTTTCTTGTCTTTATAATGTATTCCACGATATATTCCCCTGAATCTTAACTTGTTTCCCTTAAGCCCTTCTGTATTTTCCTTAGGCTCCATATTTAGTTCACTGAGTTCTGCAGTATGCTCAATGGGCTCTACAGTTAGTTCCCTAGTGGGCTATAATATTAGTTCCCTAAGCTCTACAGTATGTTCCCTTTGATCTATAGAATGTCCCCAACTCGAATGAGTTCCCTAGGCTCTAGTGATAGTTCCCTCGGCTATACAACAGGTCTTACAGTATATTAAAGAGGAGGTATTCTGCTCATGTCCAGCTCTATATCTGTATTCTGGGACTCCACTAGAGCAGCTTTGCATGATTCACAGATCAAATAAGTCCTTCTTCATCTTATGGTGGCCCTTCATGCGGCCCCTCAGTTCACCCTGTCTGACAGCCGTTTGAGCTCCTGTCTCCTCAAGGCCCGCCTCCCCCCTTTCTTCTGATTGGCCGGCTCCCTGCAGCCCACGAGGGGCAGGGAGACGCCTCTGAGCCCTGAGCACAGCGCACAGCTTCATACTGAGCCCCTGTGGCCGACTGCAGGACAGCAACAGTAACTCAGCCTGGAAAATAGAGACATGAGGACTGAATGTGATGAACTTCCTGTTTATCAGACCACAAATGAGGCAAGAAGTAGGTTGGAAAAACGATAGATGCTGCTGGAACCGAGTGTTTCCGGGGACTGGGCCTCACTGATTACTGTACAAAGCACAACTTTATTCACTGATTTTGGTGAAACTCCATCATTGTATGGAGAAAATGTTTTCTGGTTTTCCCTCTGATGTCCTCCGGCTGCTCTGCCTCAACCCTCGGTGATTTACAGAAAGCTTTAGAAAGTAACTGCTAACTGCTGCTAACTGCTGCTGCCGTTAGCTCAGTTAGCTCTGAGCACCAGGGGAGTGTTGGTGTTTACACCGCCAGCACAGGAGCTTTGGACCGCTGGGAGGAGGAGGTTTTCAGTCCCGGGCTCCGAGAGTCAGATGGTTAGAGTCCACTAACTAAGAGCATAGATATAGATATATATATCTATGGCTAAGAGGACTGCTAGCTGCACAGCTAACTAGCGAACGGCAGCTACAGTTAGCAGTAGTTAACGATGACTTTAGCAACAAGTAAAGCCATCTGTCCATCAAGAAACGACCTCCTACCTACGTACTTTCCTTCACTACAGAAAAAGCTCTTTCTGTGAGACACTGAACAACCTGAGTAGCAGTAAAGAGCCGTCCTGAGCAGAGCAGCAACTCAAACAGACTGGGGGGGTGAGCGACCCTCTACTTTGTGGCCGTGCTTTGTTTTCTTTCTCCTTCTTCTTGGTGGGCGTGCTGTCACTGCTGTGCCCTGAGCAGATGACCATCCCTGAGGCTTATTACGTAATACGTCTCACGGAAGTAAGACATGACAAGCGAAGGGAGCGTTCAGAGCAGTCTGCAGACTGAGCTTTCGGCTCACAGGGATTAGTTTTACCTACGTTTTCCTCATTATTTGGCAATTTTGGTAACGTTTAATAGGAATATCCAACATTGTAACACGATGTATATGACAGAAAATAAGGGAAAGCAAGTAGCTCTCAAGTATGTGAAGAGCCCCTTGAACTTGCACAGTGCGCTGAATAAAATGAACAGTTATCTTTTTTAGCTACCATTGTAAGATAGGCAGAGTTGGTGGTGAGTGAATAAAAAAAAGTGTATTTTCCCAAATATCTTCGCTGTTGTAAGACCTGCTGTGTGTTCCCTTAGCATCATAGTGTAAGCCCTAAGCTCTTCAGTATGTTCCTTGGACCTGACAGTACATTTCCTATACCATTCAGCATGTTCCCTCAGCTTAACACATCATACAATATATTAGAGAATAAGACCCATTTTGCATCTCATAGCCAACCTCACCTGGTCCAGGTAGCCCAGGTGATCCTCTCAAAGACAGACTGCTCTGTGACAATTTTCCCCAAGGGAACTTCGTGTACCTGCCGAGTATAGGTGCTGGTGGACACCTGGGATGGAAATTAAGGAGATTTTACGTTTTAGTCAATTCATTCATGTATGATGCTCACATGAAAAATTGGCACTGAGCTCAAAAGTACAAAAAGCATCAGTTGCTAAAGTCAGAGGTCACAGCACCAAGACCACTGACAGTAATCAAACCTACATTTGCCCCTGACCAAACTGACCCGTTAATCTTGTGTCATAATTCTACAGGAGTCTAGGTTTTTAGTCTTTTTAACCTGGATATGTTTGCTGTCAGCAGAGAAGTCGATCTGGATGACGAAGCCGGGGATGTCCTTACAGTAGCCAATCCTGTTAAGGGACGGTCCCAGAGAGAGGTCGTAGAAATCCACAGCACTTTCAACTGAACCCACTGCCAAGAACCGGTTGTCTGGACTGAACCTGAACCACAAGGAAACCCCAAAAGTGTGTAGTCAATTGAGGTACAACACAGAAGTGTTAAAGGATGATGTCCTACAATATGTCCTGATAAAGAATGATGTTATACCGTATGTCCTGGATAGCAACGCTGCGGTCTCTCTTCTTGCCCCAGACGGTGAGGGAGTTGACAAGCAGGACGATGAACTCTCCGTTCTCCATACCAATGGAAACCATCTCTCCGTTGGGACTGTAGGAGGTGCACTTGGCAGGATGACCCAAACTCACCTTGTTCAGAAGTTTCTAACACAGAAAACAAAATAAAAGAACATGTCAGAAGACGATTAAAATGTTGTACCACAAGAAAGCTTCAGACTTGTAGTGGAGCTAACCAAGCTCCCACACATCATCAATCCCAGTCTTCAGACCTGTACCTTATCAGCCAGGTCCCATATTCGGATGGTGCCGTCATCACTGGCGGAGATGAAGACGTCTTTGAAAGGGTGAGTCGCCAAACCCCAGATCCCTCCCTGAGTGTGTCCATTGATCATGGTGTTGGAGGCAGCGTTTTTTTCTCCAACCTCTATGATCTCTCCATCTTTTGTTCCCACCAGGATTTTACCCTGGATAACAAGGGACGAAAGAGTTGTGTCAGAAAGTTTGGGGTTGTTGGTCCAGTGATGTGAATCACCTTAGCTTGAATTGAAGAATTTACTTATATTTATATTATTTTTAAACCACTATATTTTGAAAAGAAATCTCTGAATTTTATGATGCAGTGTACCTAAATTCTGTTGGAACTAGTTTATACAGATGTCTCATTAAGTACAGCACCTGTCCATCTGTGTGATGTGCAAAAAAAATATAAACAAATAAAATGTTTATCCAAGTGTGTTCCATTAGCTACTGTTCTGGAAATAACCCCTCTATAACTCGAGGTGAATTGCCCAACCCTTTTGTGCAATGCACTGAAAAACAATTCAAAACTAGCAGATGTACTGTCAGGGCTCACATGACCAAGCAAACTGCAGTGGTTGTTGTGAATAACCAATGACTGCACCATTTGTGCGTTAATGTTGCATAAGAGTTTGGTTTCATGATCAGATCTGTCTTGTACCTTCCCTCTGCAGACGGATCGGACGTTCTCCACCGGTTGGCCAGTCTCCAATTGAAACGCTCTGCAGCGCTTCATCTCTTGATCCCAAAGCTTCACAGCACCACCCTCTTTAGTCCTGTCAAATACACCAACAAACATCATGGTTTTATTTTCATAGTTTGGACTGTTTGCAATTCTGTCATATGTATCATTTTCCCATCAAGACATTCCAAGAGTGGTGAAGTCCCATCATGGATCTGCCTTAACTATGCCCTTTGCCCAACAGACCCACGGCGGTGTCTGGTTGGGTTGAGGGGCTCACATGATACCAGGTGGGACCCCAGGAAGATTAGCAACTGCTACAGCCATTTGAATTCCAGATAATCTAAACCAACTCCACCCTGGTCCTGGGTCCTGGATCCAAGAGTTGGTCTCAGTGTCCCTATTGCCAACAAGATTCTTTCTGAACCAAAGTCAGGAAACAACCATTTGTCTCGTCCTTCATCTGGGACCAGTTTTTCTTTGGTGACCCTACCAGGAGCTGAGTCTCCCACAGCGACTGAGGCACACAAACACCTCCCCCACAATAAAACTGTGATAAACCTGTGAAGATCCACATAAGCTTGATAAGGTGCTTGCCTACCAGATCCACCCCCAGACCTGGGTCCAGGAGATGGCCCCTCACCTGGAACCAGACCTTGGCTGACCCTACCAGAGGCTGAGGACGTCACTAAGGCACACAAACATCTCCACAACAAGACTGTGATTCAAAGATGGAAGATCTTGTGTAATGCAATGTTATGCTAACTTAAAGGTACTATAACAATAAGAACCAGCTTGTAAAAGTTTAATTCTGTCCTAGCACCCTCTGTCTATCTGTCTTCAGCTTTCATTTGCTAGTGCCTATTGTTGCGGCCAGAGCTGTAGTGCTATTTGTTTAAGTACCGCAGCTCACACCGTGGCTCGTTTTGGAGGTTATGTAAAGACTGTTCCTACAGTTTACATATATTAGTCAATTATAACTGACCACATGAACAAATGTTAGACTGACCTTATGAATAGTTTAATCATGTTGAAAATATTACGCGACAGTCAGCCAAAAATGTATATGAATTTCGCCAGGCTTATATAAACTGCGAATATTCTATTTCCACGTGGAAAAGTGGCGGAGCGTGGCTCATGTGAACTTCGGCAGCACTACACCCATGGCTATGGCGTCTGTCCATCACTGTTCACTGCTGTTTTCAGTACATGATTAGCTTTCACCTCGTTGATAAGAAGTTACCAAGATGTGTTGAGAGGAGTGACCTGAGCTCATGTGTGAATATAAACCATTGGTTTGTGAATTTTCATAATTTTTCAAACTCTAGCTGGGATAAAGCATGTTGATTTTTGGGTACTCACGGCCGTTCCTTCCCCCCAGTGACGATGAGTCCGTCCCTCAGGGTAGTGTACATGGTGAAGACTGGACCACTGTGCGCCTTCGCCACCACTCTTACCAGGAAGTGCTCCCTCCATACGAACACATCTCCGTTTATAGCACCGGTGAACGTCAGGTTGTTCTGGAGGAGACAAACACTGACTTACTACGAATTAATAAAAAACTACAGATTTATATAATTTATTTTAAAAGTTGAGTCAGAATTAGAGTTTTAAAAACTACAGTTTTTATCTTACAGCACCAAAGGCAACAGACAACATGGTCTGCATGCGGCCGTCCTCCACCGAGCCTATCACTCCTTTCTTGTACATGAGCGAACCTCCGACCAGAGTCCAGAATTTGATGTGTTTGATTCCCACAGACACAAACTGAGTGTCCGAGTCAGGTCTGAACTCCACCACAAAGATCCGCTCAGCGTGGCCGCCTTTACTGGTCACCTTGGTACCTGTCAGAGAGGTCAAAGGTCATTTACCCATTTCCTCACTTTGGAGGCAGCAGTCAAGGTTTCCCTCTGTTAGATCTTTGTTCTAGCCATAGAGCCTTTAGCACAGGCTATTAGAACGGACCCTAATATCAGGGGCCTTCAAGTGGGTCAGGTAACACACAAGTTTATTTGCAGATGATGTCTGTTTGTTCCTTACCAACCCAGCTGGCACTCTCAGCAGACTTCTTAGTGTTGAATTGAGATAGCTCATTTTCAGGATATAAGATTAATATGGACATTTGAACTTGCTGAAACCGTACGGCACTTTTAGAATGACTGGAATGTGATACCATGTCCTCTATTTCAGGGGTGCCCTTTCCGTTAGAGCCTTAGAGTTATGTTTACTGAGTAACTTCACAGATCTTAATCTCAGTAGCAATACTGTTGTTAAATTCACAGAGATTGCACTTGCTTTAACACGGAAATCAGACTGCCCTCTCTCTTGTCAAAATGGTTCTCAGAAATGACCAAATGCATATCTTTGGAAAAATGACATGTTCTGATAAATAGATATAATGAGTTCATCAAGATATGGCAACCCTATATTGACTATATGGACACTCAATTTGCAACTGACTGACCCAGACTTGATGTAGAGTCATTACCTTAGCAGTATGTACTGGGGGTACTCACCTATGTAAAGTCTCTTGTGTTCTGTTTTGTTGTATTATATTTTGGTTTTACTTACTTGACCTTGTCTATATTGTTGATGATGTGAATTTTAATGTGGGGGGGGGGACTGTCTCGTTGTATTCTGTATTGTCACTTTGTTTATTAGTCACAAAGAGCCAAGGATTCGATTTTTTTTCTTGGCAATACTTGTATGCATAGTTTTGATCTGTTTTTAATTTGTCTGTCTGTTTGTTGATGTATTCTTAGTTGTATTTGTTTATATTTCACCTCATTTCTATTTTTTGTTTTTCTGTTGCTGCCTTTGCGTTTTATTATATGGAAAAGCACTTTGTAATTTTGTGCTATACAAGTTATTATTATTATTATCATTATTATTATCATTATAATGACTGTGACAGTACAGATGTTAACCCCAGCTAGCTACGAACACACAACACCTCTGTGAATATGAATGTAGATATAAATGTGTATCTGTTTCATCACCCTTCTTGCCCTGAATGTTATTATCCTTATCTTCCTCAAGTACTTAAGTCACACGCCTCGCCTGTTTTCATCAACTAAATCCCTAAAAAGCTAAAATTATACTACTGCACCAGGGAACCTTGTTCAAGACACTATCCTGAGAAAACTCTACTGCCTCTTGCTCTTTAGTTGTGCGAGAGTCATTACATAATTAACATTTTTAAAATAATCACACAGTTTTAGGTGATTATAGAATATGAGATAAACTTTTATACCTTCCTGCCACCTCCACACTGTGATGGTGTGTTCAGGCTCCACTCCCACAGACAGCAGCAGCTTTCCTGTGGCGCTGAAGTTGACGTAACCAACACCTTTAGCATGGGAACAGCGGAGAATGGATAGCGTCTGCTTGGTCATGGCATCCCACACATGGATGGATGGAGCGAGGCCTGTGAGAAGAGACCAGAAACGTAGGAACCAAACAACTGAGGAACCATAGAACCCAGGCATAAAGTAACCCAGGACCTATGGATCCAAGGAACTGCAGAACCAGGGACTAGGTACAAAGGTAGCCCAGGAATCAAGGAACCAAAGGACCAAGGAACTATGGTATTGAGCAGCCAAAGACCGTGTCATCCTAGAAACTATGGAACCAAGGGCCTATGTCATTAAGGTAACAAAGGAACCTAAGAACCACATTATCAATGAACCAAGGTACCAAGGACCAAAGGTATTAAGGTAGCCAAGGAACCACAGAACCAAGGCATGAAGTAGCCCAGGACCTAAGGATCCCGGGAACTGTGGACCCTGTGACCTATGGCGCCAAGGGAGCCCCAGGACCATGGAACCAAGGTATTGAACATCTAATGACCTTAGCATCCTTGCAACTGTGGAACCAAGGATTCGAGGAACAGTAGGACCAATGAGCCTAAAATCCACAGTATCAAGGAGCAAATGAACAGAGTTTGCCAGAAACTGTGGAACCAACACGCAAGGTTTAAGGAACCAAAGGGCCAAGGTTCCAAGGTAATGAGCAGACAAGAATCTGGGGAACTTAAGGAATCATAGATCTAAGATAGTAAGGGAGTCAAGGAACCAAAGAACAAAGAAACAGCTGAAAAATGGAAACACATGATCATTTAATCAAGGAGTCGAACAACCAAGGAACCAGAGAACTAAAGAACCAAAGAGCCATGGAATCAAGGAAGCAAAACACCAGGAAATGAAGGAACCAATGGACTGAGGAGGTAAAGAACCATTGGACTAAAGGAGAAATGGAACCAAAGGAGATGGGTGGAGATGCTGGGTATCAGGGAGAACAGGCTAAGAATCAGGAGTTGGGGGAGGGGGTGGTAGGCCGGTCAGGGACCAGTGATTAGACATCCTTTATTTAAGGATCATTCACTACTTCCATACTGTTCATACTGTTCAGGAGGGAACTGGTACTGACATGCTGATTTAACAGAGGAGAATTGGTACATTACTGCATTTGGGATTAAAACCTTTGGCCATGATCACATAGGAATCCTTTCGTCCTGAAATCTAAAGTCAGCACAAATCCAGACGAGTCGTGTTTTGGGATGTTAAATTGACATGACGCAAAACAAATCAAATCTAATCCACAGGTTTTTCACAAAAAGTGACAAAACTGCTGAAACCAAACTACTGAAAATGACTGAATAAAAGGGAACAGGAACAGAGAAAGGACCAACACTAACAGTCTAGACAGATGGATCAGTATTAGTCATAACTCAAAACTTTTCATCATCTTCTGCTCCTATCTCTTGTGGGGTATTCCAAGGATCCATTGTAGATCCAGTTTTATTTGCACTATATATGTTTCCACCAAGGTCTGTTTTTAGAAAATAGAACATACCACAACATTTCTACACTGGGCCTCTGTCCTCAAAATGTCTGTATACATACAAGAAACTTGCAAGTAATCTTATGATTTTGTTTCTTTTTCAAGCACTGCATGCGCCAGCTTGTATTTTTGATCTCTTTAATCCCTATTCGACATCCATCTGATTAATCAGTTATTCCTTGCCGTTCCACATTCCCAATCAAAGTCCAAATGTGATTGTAGCTCACAGTCTATCTGTCTATCTGTCACATCTTGCCGTACTTTATGAATAACACATTATTAGGATTCATCCTCTGGGGACTATGAATATCTACAGTAAATTGTATTGAAATCTGTCAAGTAGATGTCCTGCTCTGGACCACAGTGTTGGACAGAAAGTCCCATGTGATCATGGCTGTAGAGGGATCATAAAACAGGATCACAATTCTGTCGAGCAGATAAAGAACAGTCATGCCTGACATTCATGCCCTGATATCCTCTGCATCAATACAATAGATCCAGGTCTACCTTCTATACAAACTTGTGTGCAAAAGCAGCCTCTGAATCACAGTCTTACCACGAACAGTACAGACACCACACACAGTAACCATCCAGGCTAGCTCGGCTAGTTTAACATGCTGATAAGAGGCGCTAAGCAAGGCTTTGTTCTTAGTCTGACTTGCTTTAGTTTCTTTGCTGCCATGCTCACACTAATATGGAGAAATTTGAAAACACTGTTTACGAAAGGTTTTCCATCCACAATAATGTTTTCCGATCGTTTTCTACAACCTGCGTCTACACTTAAACATGAAAACAATAAAAGAAACATTGAATCTCTTCTTCATCTTCCTCCTTAATGGTGGCTGGCAAACGACAAAAAGATCAGAGAGGAAAGGTTCATTCTTGACCCTGACAAAATCATCTTAACTCAAGGTCCAATTACTAGCTTGTTCCAGAGCTTTCAACTACCTCTCAGCCATTTCCATGACAACTAGGCAAACTCTTTTCTATGAAAAAATGAATTTATTATGTATTTTTGTATTTTATTTTTTAAATGGACATCAAGTTACGATTTGTTTTGTGAAACAAAATTATTAATTAGCACCACCATCTGGTAAGGAGCCAAACCTTCAAGAACAGTGCGTTTGGTGTAGTGGCTACAGTCAAACTCCAAAGTCATCTATGATCGCCGATTAAAGATATTTTCAGCCAGCAAGAAGTTACTGATGCGTCTCCCGCACACCGACACTGGGTTCTGTATTTTGATTTGGTGGCAGCAGGGCACCACTCCACCTCTGCCACTACCGACTATATCTGATCCAACTACCGACTGATTAGCACAGAGGGAATGCTTAGCAATGTGATGTGACTAGCTAATTAATATCATTTGCAACGAGCAGATAATCACATTTTGCAGCATGTTTTTGTTGATTAATCTGTTTTGTCTCTGCTGGTGAAGAATTGTATAATTCAGGGAACTCAGATATCAGTAAAATTAGCTCCTGCATTGTTTCCCTCCCAGGGGTTTCTGTGGTTGCCATAGTAGCAGAGCGAGCCGTGGTGGTAAGTCAGATGACCTCAGGAAGATAGCTGGCGTGGTGGAGACGGTGGTGGTAATCGCCTGCTGTTTCAGTAGCTGAAGTCAATCAATCATAGAGTCCTAACAGATTTCTGTAGAGGGGGCTGCAAAAATCCCCTGAATAAGATCTAACAGAGAGCTGATGAGTCAGGAAGTTGAGTTTTTTGAGGTTGGTGACATTAAACATCGGTTTTGAAAAGTTTTCAGTGGTTTTTGGTGGTTTAGTGTGAATGGATTGCACAAGGAAGCTGTGTTTTCATCTGAATCCACATTAGTGTAGACATGGTCTCTGACAGACAGAGTGGTTGGGGTCGAGCTACAAACAGGACAACTAGAGCAGACCTGAACAGGATCCTGACTGCTGATACTCACCAGACACTTCAGCTTCTAAGCACCGAGAACGACACCAACGGGTTAAACACTGAGTTCTCCACATGAATGTGAACAGAATCATGTGTGTGAATGGATCAGTGATGGGTGACAGCAGAAAGGTGAGCAGAGTCTTACCTGGCAGGTCAGTGATGTCACCTGGTGATGAGGTGAGGCGGTGACAATGAGGAAGCAGTGGAAAAGAAAAGAATGGAGCAGTGGGCAAAAAGCAGCCAGTCATGCATGAGAACAACAATGTGATCAATATAACAAAGCTGAATGTTTATAGTCTGTTTATATCTGTATTGTGACTGAAATACTGTTCAAGGGAAACAGGATTTTTAATATCATTTTTAATTCTGTAAATTCTCAAATAAAAGCTGCTTCTCAAATGTCAAGAAAGAAGATTTACGTGTCCTCATCATCGTCGAAAGTCTAAAAATCATTCAATCAGAAGAGACTGGATTTAAAGCTGTGACTGTGTAAGCATGTTAGCTGAATGATAACGCTGAAGGAAATATGGACATGAACGGATTATGAGACAACGGACCCCTGGGCACGAGTATGTTAGCCCCCCACCCCCCACCCCGCCTATATAAGAGCCAAGAGAGATTGAAAGAGTTGCAAAATGACTACGAACAACGCAGCCATGTTGTTTTGTTTCTGTTTTGTGAAATGTTAACTTTAACTTCAGGTTCTGTCTCAGGGCCCCTGAGCCCCTGGGCCCCTGAGCCCCTGAGCCCCTGGGCCCCTGAGCCCCTGAGCCCCTGAGCCACTGGACCCCTGGGCCCCTGAGCCCCTGAGCCGCTGGACCCCTGAGCCCCTGAGCCCCTGGGCCCCTGGGCCCAGTAGGCCTGACACACTGACACATTTCTCCCAGTGGATGTTTGTTTGTAATTCAGGAAGTGAGCTCAGAGTTGACTCACCAATCTGTCCTGTAGCGATGATGTTTTGGTATTTTGGGTGTTGATTGACAGTCAGACAGAGGATGTCGTCGGTGTGCTCCAGGTAGAAACTCTGAGTTCCTGTCAGGACAGGAAGCAGGAAGTGTGATGTCATCATCAACAACAACAACATTTAAAATCAGAAGCTCAGTCTGAGAGCATAACCGACCGGCTGACAGGTTCTGGGTGACCACGGCAGCTGCAGTGTGGAAGATGATGTCAGCGCCATCGTTGAGGTAATGCAGGTTGTTGCGACAGTCGAAGCCTCTGTAGCCGAAGACGTGCTCCAGCAGCAGCTCCTGAAAACCAAACATGACAGCTGTTTAAAGTGAAGTTGTGTGTCAGTGGACCGGCGGCGGAGGCTCGTACTGACCTCCACCACTTTCTTCTTCTTGGTCACGTTGTTCCTCAGCAGTTTGTCAGGCAGCGGTGCAGCTCGACTCACAGGAGGCCTAAACAGGAAACCAGGTCAGGACCAGTTCAGATAACATCAGTAAAATACAGCGTGTCTATGTGTAAGTGTCATTATCTGATCACGGTACCTCTCCTCCACAGGAAGCTCTTTGTGCTGCAGGTGAGGTCTGGTTCCTGACATGTTCCTGATGCTGGCAGAGTAGATCTTGGTGACGTAGTCCACCACCTTCTCCCGGGCCACGTCGCTGTCATACCCTGAAAACACAACAAGTCCTCTTAGTACAGACAGACTGAACGGACTTTATACAAATGGTTTTGGAATGGTTTGATGACTTTCCCAGGCCTGTGTTTGAACCAATCAGCAGCCTTGTCAGTCCCTCTAACTTCCACTAGATTCGGCTGTGATAAAACTCTGACTGTATTGAAGTGAACTAGAGTTACCACCCTGCGGCTGTCTGCCTCCTCCAACCAGTCAGGTTGCAGTTTCCATGTCTGTTCATTCATTCTTAAATTATGGATAAAAACATATTTAGAGGTCACAGTGACCTTTGACCTTTGAGTCAGAAGTGTCACCTCTTCAGTGTCCGACCAGCTGTGAGAGATGGTCAGTCTTCTGCTCCTGAGGGATGGTGTTGAATAATGGACATGATGATGTCACAGTGAAGTTGACCTTTGACCTTTAACCACCAAATTCAAATGAGTTCATCACTGAGTGCAAGAAGACGTTTGTGCCAAATGATATCATGTTCACGAGAATAAGACGGACGACATAATGAGAAAACTACAAATACTACAATGTATTTGTACAAATACAAAGTCAGTTCAGATTCACTGAGGGGAGACTTTCAGAATAAAAGCTCAGTCCTGTTTTCCTGTCGTTTGGACTGTGTTACCTCCGTCCTCCTCAGTGTCGTCATCCGACTCCTCGCTGTCCACAGCTTTGCTCTCTTTGTGACCCGGCGGCTCTCTGGTCCAGATCATCAGGGCTGTGTCAGCCCCGCCCACCGACAGCAGCATAGAGTCATCATTGGACCAGCGGACATTCGTCACGTTGGTGCTGTGACCCACGTACTTCTTAAACTTGGCAAACTGGCCCTGAAGTCAGTTTGTTAAGATGAACAGAGAAAAGTCAAATAGTCAATAATGGAGTCAATAAAGGATACATGTGAAGATTTGACACGTGGTTTGGATAAAATTCCCCTTTAAAAAGGCCCAAACAAGCTAGTTTTGCTGGCTAGTTCTAGCATGTTAGCTCTGCTCACCAACTAGCCCCACAGTAGTCACTAAATGAGGCACGTTTCTTATGTTCCCTCATAAATGCCTGCACACATGTATGAACACAACAAGGCCACTATTCTCATTACAACATATAAATGCAGCGGACTTCTTTAAATGAACATTAGTGCGTCTCTTCATCACGTGTCCCTGACAGAGAAACTGAATGACCATCAGACCGCTCTCACCCTGGATGGGAAGCTGAACAGTTTGAGGAAGCCGAAGTCGTCTCCGGTAGCAAGCAGTTTGCGATCTTTGGTGAGCGAGGCGGCGTTAACGAAGCTGAGCGTCGGCCATATTCCCTCACAGGTCGGACCCAGAACAGATGTCCAGCTCGCCCAGTCCAGCTTCTCAAACTGGAAACACAAAACAAATGTGTCTATGTGCAGAAATGGAAACACCCCGATGATCCTCATAATTTAAAGAAAATAACTACAACACAGACAAACCTCTGCCACGCTGATGTTCTGTTTACGCCCTCGTGGAGCCTCAAAGAACAGCTGCTCTTTAGCTCCAGTGTTCACCTGCAGCAGTTTACCTGTTGACAAACAGAGTTTCACAGCTGTGACTACAACTTGGAAGTTGACATGAGTTTACGAGTCAGAAACTTGTAATTATGATCTCCGATGTGACATGAACAAATTTTTCAGGCTAGTTTATTTTCTGGCATGCTAACATGCTCATGTTATGTTTGTATGACATGCTGACATTTAGCATTCTAACGTTAGCATGTATGTTTAGTATTTAATGTTAAGTATGTTTGGTTTTCAGCTTGCTAACATGGTAATGTTAGCATGTTATCATGCATGGAGTTGGAGTGTTAACATGCTAACATTTAGCATGACCTCAGTACTTCCTGGCCACAGCTCTGACACTTAGCATAGTGACATGCTAACAAGTTATTAGAATTCTTCCTCTGAGGAAGATGAAAGGCTAAACTAAACATCTTCACAATTCAACCAATATTTGTTGAGATCATTTACTCCGAACCAAAGTGTTCACCAAGTTTCTAAACCCTGCAGCTACACTGCTAGCGTGTCTAAAACTACATGTACTGGTGAACAGCCTCTACTGCTAACAGTTAGCATGTTGGCCTAGCAGCAGCACAGGTGAGTGCGTGTTCACCTCTAGAGTCCCAGTCGATGTGTGTGATGTAGCTGCCAGCTCCTTTACAGATGCCAACTCTCTTACTGGTCAGGACGTTGTAAATGTCCACAAAGGAATCATGGGATGCCACAGCCAGGTACTTCCCCGCGTCTGAAACACACAGAGCTGTGACTGATCACCGACTCACCAACCATCTTCTTCCTCTGTCACACCTGTGTGGTGAGTTCGGGTACCTTGGGAGAAGCGTATGTCTGAGATGAGCTCCCTGCGGTGGTGGAAGGTCACCATGTCCTCCAGCGTATCTGCGTTCACCACCAGGAAGCTGCCATCATTCAGACCAACTGCCAGAGCTTTACCGTCAGGAGAGAAGGCACAGCACCGCCCACCTGACAGGTAACGCACAGGTAACACAAACACACACACACACACACACACAATGATATACATATGATAGTGTGTAAAATAATCTAACAAGATGGAGGATATCTGTATTTTCTCCGTCTCACCCTTCTTGAGTTTGCGGACAGCGACCATGCGGTGATTGGCCGACAGCTCCCAGATCCTCAGAGTTTTGTCGTCGCTGACTGTGGCGCAGACAGGAAGCAGAGGGTGAGCCGCCACACCCCACACCTCCCCCTCCATGTGACCCTGAACACAACACACACCAGTTAACATTTAATACAGCAGAAAATAAAGTGCTCACACACCTGTAGATGTTTTAGCTCCTGTAGATGTTGTTATTAACGCTGCGTCATGTTTCAGCTCCTGTAGATGTTGTTATTAACGCTGCGTCATGTTTCAGCTCTTGTCGATGTTATTAAAGCTGCGTCATGTTTCAGCTCTTGTTGATGTTGTTAACGCTGCGCCATGTTTCAGCTCATGTAGATGTTGTTATTAACGCTGCGTCATGTTTCAGCTCTTGTCGATGTTGTTATTAAAGCTGCGTCATGTTTCAGGTGTACATGTTGTTATTAACGCTGCGTCATGTTTCAGTTCTCGTCGATGTTGTTATTAACGCTGCGTCATGTTTCAGCTCTTGTCGATGTTATTAACGCTGCGTCATGTTTCAGCTCTTGTCGATGTTGTTATTAACGCTGCGTCATGTTTCAGCTCATGTAGATGTTGTTATTAACGCTGCGTCATGTTTCAGCTCTTGTTGATGTTATTAACGCTGCGTCACGTTTCAGCTCCTCTTATTAACGCTGCGTCATGTTTCAGCTCCTGTAGATGTTGTTATTAATGCTGCGTCATGTTTCAGCTCCTGTAGATGTTGTTATTAATGCTGCGTCATGTTTCAGCTGATGTTGATGTTCTTATTATTGCACAGACCAAATGTATGACGTCTACTCTCACACTATGGTCACAACTTTTGTGTTTTTTAAGTTTACTCAAATGAGACAATGAAAAGGGAGAATGGCAGCTTTACTTTGTGCAATTCTATGACGAACCAAAGTTTCATCTGATGGTCCAACAGTTAGATCGTTGATCAATCAAGTGATTAATCAGAGGTCGAGACCTCAAACTGAACGTCATAAAACAACCGGTCTGACAGTCAGGAGCTACAGAAGCAAATGCACACCACACTGTTTGCATTAGCTGCTGTGATCACCATCACCATGAGAGAATAACATGACAAAACATACGTGTTCATTAATATTTCCACATGCTGTTATCTCTCTCTGTGTCTGACCTGAACCAGCAGCGTCATGGGTCCACTCTTGTCGATCTCGAGGATTTCTCCGTTCTTTGTTCCCAGCAGGATGTGACCGTGACCCAGAGTGATCGCTCTGATCGACGGGTTGTCCTCCAGCAGCAGACCTAACCCAAAAATAAAACGCTGTGATACCTGCATTCACCGCCCAAAAAACTCATCCTGTAAATTGGAAAAAGTTTTCTTCATTTTGTATTTATGAGATGTTCAGTCACATTTATGAGTACATTCGGACTGTGTTTCTGTCTGTAGGGGGGGGGGCTGATTTTAACACCACCTGCTCTGGTCAGTGATTTCAATCCGTACGGGATCATTTTTCAGCCTCCTGACATTTAGGTCCCATCCGGAGCGACGTCATTATATTTTTAAATGGGTCTCTGAGTTTTTTCCTTCTGCTGCATTTTTTCAGTTCAGTGTGAAATTTTACTTTATTGTAAATAGAGTTATGGCTAAAAACCTATTTAGAGGACACAGTGACCTTTGACCTTTGAGTCAAAAGTGTCACCTATTTAGTGTCCAACCAGCTGTGAGAGATGGTCATAATCTCCCCTTCTGCTGTGGTGTTGAATAATGGCCAAAAAAAATGTTTCTGGGACATTATGAGGTCACAGTGAAGTTGACCTTTGACCTTTTGGGTAAAACATGTTATCCATGTTG
This sequence comes from Enoplosus armatus, assembly GCF_043641665.1. Classification (NCBI taxonomy): domain Eukaryota; kingdom Metazoa; phylum Chordata; class Actinopteri; order Centrarchiformes; family Enoplosidae; genus Enoplosus; species Enoplosus armatus. Next base: position 28,397,960 of record NC_092181.1, on the reverse strand, counting down.
TATCCCATCAAAGGAGGCCTCCTCAGATGATCTGTTGTAACGTCAGCTGCAGGTCGGTGCTGCTGTTGTCTTTACAGACGTTACTTTTAGTCTGCAATTGTCCCCATCACAGCAGCTGAATCAGCTGTTAGCAGCTCCTGTCTGCAGTGTCCTCATGGATGGACAGACAACTGTCACTGATCACTGAGACACTGAAGGAAACTTAAAAACAGGAGGATTCTCAGGCAGGTTCTGCAGCGTCTTCTCTCGGATGTCTGAGCTGATTTCTGGAGGTTTATTATGATGGACATCAGAGACAATGATGTCCTCTGGAAGTGGACGTCACGCTCATGTCTGTGAGTTCACATCTGACTGATTTTTGAATCTAATTCACCTTCCGCAATTTCTCTGCCTCCCCTTCAGCTCTCCGGTGCCTCCCCCGAAAGGAGGCTTTAGTACTGCTCCTGTCATTTCACCAGGGTTACAGGGGACTCGTGCAGTAGCTTAAATAAAGTGCAAACTGTAAAATCAGCTGTATTTGACTCTTCGTCACCCGCAGAGGCTGTTACATTTTCACAAAGACAGTTGAATGATAATATAATGAATTATAGAGCAAGTGAAACCTTTAGATGACGGAGAGAGCGCGGCTCTCTTGATGGCGTACGTCTTCAAACATCTCTCAAACATGTCGTCCCAGAGCTCCACGATGCCGTCCTTACCCCCCGTCACAAAACCCTGGACAGTGAACGCAACACGAAACGCTGATCATCTGCGGTGTGTTTACTTTATGTTTCATCATCTACAACATCAACACTCAGGTAAACTTTTATCTTTCAGGTTCAGAGTTTCATAATTATGGACGTCCAGAAGTGCCAATAAAAATAAACAAATAAAGTAAAATATCTAAAATCCTAATGTTTGAAAACGTATTGTTTCGGCCAAAATGAAAAATCAAAATGATGAATTATATTATAACGATCCAGTTTGCTATTTCATTTTTAACTTTTGGTTGCATATCTTCTGCCAGTTGGAAAATGAAAAGTCCCGTTCTCGTTATTTCAACTGGGGACGGAAAAAGTAGAGAATTTACAAAAAGAAATGTAATTTATGAGAATAAAGTTGTAATTTTCACACAATATTACAACTTTATGTCTTAAAATTATAACTTTTCATCAAAATTATAAAATTATAACTATGTTATAATATTACAACTTTTTCTAATTCTATTGATCTTTTTCTAGTAAAATTAGCACTTAAACTTAAATCTTTTACAGTTGAGACACTAAAATAATAACTTTAGTGTAATATTTGGGTATATGGTATATATTAGTATATATTTATACTATATAGTGTAATACCTCGTCATACATGAGTCTCTCCTTCCTCATCTGCTTTTTTAAATGATGAAGTAAACAGGTTCAGATAAATGATGTGTGGATGGAGTCTCTGACCCAGGTGTTCCAGGTGTTACCTTGTCCAGGGAGCACATAGCGAACACGGGGCCGTCGTGGGCTTTGATGGTCTTGACGAGTGTCGTGTCTCTCCAGATGTAAACGTCTCCGTTGGTGGCTCCGGAGAAGACCAGGTCCTCCGATCGTCCGTAACACGCCGACATCATCGTTTCCTGCTTCCCCAGGTTCCCGAAAATCCCCCGTTTAAACGTCAGACCGCCACCTGTAGGAGAAGAGAGGGAATACAATACGGTGTTGCCCAGACGATGGTTTATTTGTAGTAGCTCTTTTCTCAGGGTGAAGGCACCATTGTTCTTACAGCTGCAGGTTTGATAGTGTTGGATAAGTTATTAATATACATATTTATTAAGGATTACAATAAAACACGTATTTAAAGGAAGCAGTGCCTCAAGCTAAATGCTAACATCAGCATGCTAACATGCTCACAACTTCAAGTTCTGTATTGTCATGAACACAACAATTACAGCGTAGCTCCCTCCAACTGTTACACATATAAATAAACAATATGTAAAAGTACAAGTAAAGTGCAGTAATGTAGTGAGTAGACAGGTATGAATATACATACTGTGATGTGTACAGGTATAAACAGGTAGTAATGAATAACGTATATATGCTGAGATGTAATGCTAACAAGCTAAAAATGACAATGCTAACATGCTAATCTTTAGCAGGTATAATGTTTGTCATCAGTTCTGCAGGTATTTGGTCATAAACCAAAGTATTGGACACATGAACATGTTGACCTGATGGTGGCGCTAGATGAAGAGTCAGAGGATCACCAGAGTTATTACAGTTCATCCTGAGGGGACCATGGAGACAGACAGGCAGACAGAGAGACAGGCAGGCAGACAGACAGGAAGACAGAGAGACAGGCAGACAGACAAGCAGGCAGAGAGACAGGCAGGCAGACAGACAGGAAGACAGAGAGACAGGCAGGCAGGCAGACAGACAGGAAGACAGAGAGACAGGCAGACAGACAAGCAGGCAGAGAGACAGGCAGGCAGACAGACAGGAAGACAGAGAGACAGGCAGGCAGGCAGACAGGAAGACAGAGAGACAGGCAGACAGACAAGCAGGCAGAGAGACAGGCAGGCAGACAGGAAGACAGAGAGACAGGCAGGCAGAGAGACAGGAAGACAGAGAGACAGGCAGACAGAGAGACAGGCAGGCAGAGAGACAGGAAGACAGAGAGACAGGCAGACAGAGAGACAGGCAGGCAGAGAGACAGGCGGACAGAGAGACAGGAAGACAGGCAGACAGAGAGACAGGCAGACAGAGAGACAGGCAGGCAGAGAGACAGGCGGACAGAGAGACAGGAAGACAGAGAGACAGGCAGGCAGACAGACAGGAAGACAGAGAGACAGGCAGACAGAGAGACAGGCAGACAGACAGACTGGCAGGCAGAGAGACAGGCAGGCAGACAGACAGGAAGACAGAGAGACAGGCAGGCAGACAGGAAGACAGAGAGACAGGCAGGCAGACAGATAGGAAGACAGAGAGACAGGCAGACAGACAGACAGGAAGACAGAGAGACAGGCAGACAGGAAGACAGAGAGACAGGCAGGCAGAGAGACAGAAAGACAGAGAGACAGGCAGACAGAGAGACAGGCAGACAGACAGACAGACAGACAGAGAGACAGGCAGACAGAGAGACAGACAGAAGGAGAGACAGACAGAAGAAGAGACAGACATAGAGACAGACAGGCAGAGAGACAGACAGAGAGACAGGCAGGCAGACAGACAGACAGACAGACAGGCAGAAGGAGAGTCAGGGAGACAGACAGTCAGACAGCCAGGCAGAGAGACAGGCAGACAGACAGACAGAGAGACAGGAGAGACAGACCTGAATGTTGCCAGAACTTGATGTGTTTCATGCCGACAGTCACCAGTTTGTCCATCCTGAACGGGTTACTCTTCACCACGAAGACTTTGTCTTTATGTCCCCTGCAGGACAGAGAGGTTAGAGGGTCAGTCTGTAGTCTACATGTTTCTGCTTGTCATCAAACCTCATGTTCAGACTCAAACCAACAACCTGTCAGTCCGTCTCTCAGTCCTGTCTCACTTCCTGTCTCACTTCCTGTCTGTGGCTCCCAGCTCTCAGCCCACAAAACACTTGCTCATTAAATATGTGGCCTTTGCTGTGTGAATTAGAGCCTCTGCTTGTTTTCCCTAAAGCTTCATATATTTCAAAAACGAGTAAAACTTCCTCTGACTGTGTGCCTCCACTATAATACACTGAATCAATATACATTATTAGTAGTATTAGGGCCAATGATTTAGAATTATTTCAGTTTCATTATATCCTGAAAATGTCCTGTTGGTCCTGAGCCTCATAATATCCACCATGACATCAGAATCAGAATCGGAATAAGAAATACTTTGTTGATCCCCGGGGGGAAATTGTACAGTACCGGTGCTCCCATTCAAGAGTAGAAAGTAGCATAAATTTAGAACTAAAAGTATTTACAAAATATAAAAATAAGAAATAGAAAATAAAAATATACACATTTATAATATTTAAGTGAAAAATAAAAGTAAGAAAAAATACACACAACAACAATGTATATATGTATTGCACTGAAACGTTTAAAGAATAAATAATAGTGAGGTAGTATGTGTAGAAGCAGGTCCTCAGGGTTCAACCTGCATCCGGTGACACCTTCACTTCCACACAAATGATGATGTGTTCATATTAATGTAGGATTGTGACTGACCGATCTAAGACCTGAAAGCTGTGCACAGTAGTAGTGTGTAGAGCAGACAGACAGGTGTGTTTACCTGGCCTTCGCCAGCCTCTCTCCTTTCTTCCAGTCCCAGATGATGATTGAGTGAAATTCATCAATTCCCACAGAGACCAAACTCTTCCCGTCCGCTGAGACAGAGAGACATAGAGACAAGATACAAGAGACAGAGAGACAGGATACAAGAGACAAGAGACAGAGAGGCAAGATACATGAGACAGGATACAGGAGACAACATACAAGAGACAAAGAGACAAGAGACAGAGAGACAAGAGAGAGAGACCGGGAGACAAGAGAGATAGAGACAAGATGCAAGATACAGAAGAGAGACAAGACAGAGAGACAGAGAGACATAGAGACAAGATACATAGAGGCTTTGAAGATTATTTAAGTTTTACTGGTGGTGATTCAGGGATACAAAATGATGATTTAAAGATGAAAGATTTAGGGATAACAAATGGTGCACTGTGCAATGTACCTGTGAACTCCAGGGCACACACTCCTCTGCTGTGGTGTCCTTTTAGTAGCGACAGACACTTCAGAGTCTGGATGTCCCAGACGTGGACAGCCGGGTCTCTGCCCACCTGAACACACAGACAGCCAATCAGAAACACTCTCAGTCAGTCTGACGGTAACATGCTGTGTTCTGACTGGCCGGCCATACCTGTGCAGAGGCCACGTAGTCTTTGAGCGGGTGTACGGTGAGGCTGAGGATGTCGTCGTCGTGACCGAGGTAAAACCTCTGACTGTGCTGTAGCCGGTTGTAGACGACGGCGACAGCGGCCACGTGGTACACCACCTCCCCCGCCTGACTGTAGAACAGATTGTTACGACAGTCAAAGCCCCGATACCTGCAGGAAACAGGAAACAAGACCGTCACAATAAAGGTCACTGCAGATCACTCAATAGAGAAAAACACAAGCAGAGTGTCAGAGGTCTTCATTGAAGGAGTATGGAGGACCAGAGAGGACTTTACGAAGTTTGTTTTCTCGATTTCAAAAGAAATGTATGTTATGAGCTTGACATAACATATAAATATAATATATAAAATATAGCTTGGAACTTTTTTTAGTCACCATAACACAATTTTCAAGGTTGATATCGTTATTTTTTAAGACAAATAAAGAAATTCAATAATAAGCAAATTTCATAAAGTATATATAAACACAAAATCCATATGGAAGAAAAAAGATACAGAGAAACTATACATTTTTTACATTTCATTTTGTTTTAATACAAATACTTAATACAAACATTAATACACTTTTATTGTGTATTGTATTGTATCTCATATCTACAGAATATATTTATATATGTGTGTATCACGTTACAGTACATGTTCATTACATTTTGCTATTATCAATGAATAATCATTTATCATATTACAATAATTAAGAATTAATACTACTCTTTTATATTTGTCATTTTCACGTTCTTTTACATTATCCTATGTATCCCATATATTATTTATATATCATTGCAATGTCCCATTGCTACAATATATCATCTGTCAATCTCAATATCATGAGATTCATCAATGTTTAATCTCACATGTTTCTTCTGCTGCTGTAAACTTTAAAAGCGTAAAGTAAAAAGTATACATAATAACTCTTGTTATTATTATTATCATTAATTACAAGCTTTATTGTGCTTTAACAAGCATGCTATATCAAGATCAGTAATTCTGGCCCTGGTATTAATTTGTATTAGTTCAAAACCAAATTTTGTGGTGTCACCCACCAATGATAGCTGTTCTACACAAACCAAACTGCTGAAGAAAACAATTTAAACCAACACGTGATCACATTTCATGTAAATAGAACAAAGAAAACTGACAACTCATGATGATATTAGAACTATATTTTGTTGGGTTTAGCTGTGATAGTTTTATTGATAGTTTAATGTTTTTACCCGTGAACAAACTGCAGACGAAGCCCCTCATCCGGAGCTTTCTGCCGCTTCAGGGAACCAATCAGCTTCTTCCTCAGCTGAGGAAGGTCCTCCTTATACACCTGCAGACAGAGACAGGTGAGCCAGACAACAGACAGGCAGGTACAGCATGTGACTGGTTTGTTCTCTGGTCACCTGTCGTTCGTAGCTGGTCTGAGCTTCCTGTTCAATGTCCGAGTCAAGCTCCGGGACGTCCGACACGTCCGAGTCCGACTCTCCGCTGTTGGAGTCAGCGTAACCCTCTGAAGACACCAACCAGGAAAAAACGTTACTTATAAAACGCTATTAAATTTGACTCCATGGCAAGTTTTTTTACTGAAATCTGAAACCTGGGAAATGTATCTACATGAAAAACTGTGGCTTTACAGCCGTGTGCAGATGGTACTTTACTTTTTACAGATAGCTCTTAGGGGATACCCAATAGCAATGTAGAGTTTCGAGATAAGGATTTTAGGATAAGAAATGAGTATACAGATGTTGGACGAGGTTTTACAGATGCAATAACAAACGATAACTAACAAATTCTGAGTTACAATACACGCAGGTGTTTACAAATTGTAATTCAGGGATTACAAATGTTGGATTGAAGATTACCTACAATGTGCGTTTTTTGTGATTCAAAGGTTACAATGGTATGGTCATTTAGGGTTTACAGATAGTGGTTTATTGATAAGGGAATTTAGAGAACATTTAAGGATAACAAATGGTGCTTAAATATATGTAAACATCATTACAGTGATTTAGTGATAACAAATATTAATTAAAAGTTACAAATCATGTCTAGATGTAGATTTATAATTTACAAATAGCAGTTTTGGGATAACAGTGGTGATGTAAGGGTCATTTACAGATGTTACATTTTTTATGATTGGGTCACATATGGTAATTTAGGGGTAACAAATTGTAATTTAGTGTAGTAGGAAAGTTAGGATTCACAGGGAATGCCGCATATAAGATATTTCCTGGAATTTAAATTCTTAGGAAAATGAAGTCTAAAGACAACAAACACCTCTGATTTTAGGGATTCCAGCCTGGTTTTAGGAGGGCTACGTTGTGGCTGGCCCAGATTGAGACAGAGTTGGATTGGTTCATCTTGTCATTCCAAGGCAGTATGTTAGCTAGCACTGGGCCATTGTTATCTAGGAAAAATTCTGAAGTAGTAAATCTTGGTGTTACCTTGGAGGAGGGGCTCCAGGACACCGTTCATGACGCCCTCGGGCAGGAACCTCCACTGGAAGACAGCGTGGTCGGCGCCACCAGTGCTGACAACCCACTGCAGGTCGTTGGACCAGCGAACGTTTGTCACATGGGCAGAGTGACCAATGTACTTCTTGAATTTGGCTCCTGTTTGATGAAGAACACGTTGGAGGAGACCATGAAGCAGTTTGGTCCAACAGCTGTTAGAAACGACTCATCTGGAATTACTTTAGAATCCCTTATCAAATCTGTTTAGTGTCAGCTTTCAAATATTGTAAACAAGTAAAATTCAAGATTGCCCCTATAGTTATTGATGCATCAGAGAGTACTCCCCTAGAGCAGGGGGAGTGGCCCAGGAACTAAATTTAGGCCCTGGTTCTGCTGACTGAAATAAAGTTTTCAAGGTTTCTAGGTTCCTGCAGGGGAAAAGTTCTGTGCATGTTACTGTTTGTCAGACCGACCTTTCTTGAGACAGGGGAACCTGAAGAGTTTGACGAGGCCAAGGTCATCTCCTGTCACCAGCACAGCACTGCTGTAGTTGGCGTCCACAGAGTTAACGTTGGTGATGTTGGAGTATTTGGGCCAGATGCCGTTCACCTCCGTCCCGACAACCCCTGTCCAAGTCATCCAGTGGATCCCCTTCGCCTCCTCTTTAGGAACCAGCTTACCCGCTGCAGGACACAGGAGGAGGTCAAAAGGTCAGAGGGTCAGGGGTATTAGGGGAGATAACTAAGTCTACACAGGTGAGTCTTACATCAAGCCCCATGTCTAGACAGGTTACTTCCAAGCCAATTCCCAGTCCAGACAGGCAAGTCCCAAGTCAAGACAGGTGAGTCTCAAGTTGTCCACAGTCGAGACAGGTGAGTTTTAGGTCAAGTCTCAAGTCTAGGCATTTAAGTACCAAATCAAGTTCCCAGTCTAGACAGGTAAGTCCTGAAGTACCACTGCAATTACTCTGGGACAATAATGTCAAAGTAAACTATTAGAGTTTCTGTGTGTTGGACCCTCAGGATCAGACAGTACCTGGCATCCTGTAGAAGAGACGCTCTCCAGCGCCATCGTTGGTCTGCAGGAAGCGGCTGTCGACCGACCAGTCCAAGTGGGTGATGAAAGAGGAGGAGCGGCTGCACTCGCCCACCTTCTTGTAACGCTGGGCAACAGCATAAACGTCCACCAGCCCGTCGTTTGATCCCACCGCCAGGAAAGAACCATCCGGTGAAAACTTCAGCTCATGGATCACCTCCTTCCTGTCCTTGATGTGCACGACCTCCGTCATGTCCCTGAAAAAAAAGGTTTGTTACCTCCGGTTCATCAGAAAATTAAATAACCTTAATCTGAGGTTTGTCTTTTTTAATATTTACCTGATTCAATTAGATCAAACCAGATCTCCTATCATAATTATACAGATGACACTCAAATTTATTTCATGGATTCAGGAAACGTGACTCGAGCAAACAGCGTATATTGAGACAAACAGCACAGCCTCCTGGAGCTTTCCAAATAAACTTCAGTACTACATAAATCATTTCAAACTGAGTCCAAACTAAGGTAAACACAGAAATTAGCCTCCTGGATGAGCTACTGTAGCTAACTGCATAGGGATCTACTTTTGTTTGGTTGGCCAAGCAGCAAACTACCATAACATGGATGGATGAACCAGTGTACTGGGAACACCATCCTTCGGTCATGCATAAGTGAAGACACCTGACACGCAGCACGGTGAAGGATCCGTCCTTCATGCCCAAAGCAAGTTGAGAGCCATCGTTGTTGAAGGAAACACTGCGGACTGATTCCTCCATGTTACAGCGAGCCAGCAGAGTGTGGTCAGGGAGACTCCACAGCCTGAGAGACAGACAGACAGACAGACAGACAGACAGGTGAGGGACAGACAGGTGAGAGGTAAACTCAGGTGGCGTTGGTGGGTCAGACGTACCTGACGGAGCGGTCGTCGCTCCCAGTGACGGCGACTGGCTGTTTGGGGTGCAGGTCAAGAGCCCACAGCTCGCCCTCACTATGACCCTGCATCAACAGAACCGGTTTGTCCCGGTCTCGGACCATGACCTCAAAGATCTCGCTGTCCTGCGTCCCTGCTAGAATCCGGTCAGCCTTCCAGCAAACACTTCGGATTGACAGACCTGAAACAGAAAACACACCTGACTGACGTTTTTATAGTCTTTTGTGTTTGATCCTGTTTGGTTGTGTGTCGGGTGAAAAACAGCTATTTGAGAAGCTGAGACCAAAAGAGAAGAAAGTTTTGGCATTTTTGCTTAAATGTTTGGTAAATTACTTTTAATGGATAATGAATTGATTAAATTATTGAAGATTTGATTTATCCAATCGACTAAACAATCAATTATTGCTTCTTTTTGAACCGTTGATTAAATTGGGGTTTGAAGAGCATCTTTGGTTTGATGAATAATTCTGATGGCTGAGATTTGTTAAGTCCATCAGCATCAAACCTCATTATTTCAGCGTCACAGTAGTGTTGTTCAAATCATCATCTCTGGTTTGTTTTGATATGTCAGTAAACTGATTGGACCCTTAATAACTCCACCTCCATCAACACATGCTTTTATTGATGTGAATACAGCCCAGGTCTCTGGTCCAGACTTCTGACCCATTAAATTTGTTACGGGAGGAATGTTAAAAATACAAACTCACCAGAGAGTCGGAAATCTTCTTAACAACTTATGAAGTCACGAAAGTCATTGCACACTGGGATCCCTGAGCAAGTTACTTTAAGTTACATCTCTTTACATCACATCACTTTGTAACGCCTCCCTATTGAGCAGCAGGAGTTACCAGAGACAAGAACATGATCCCTCACTGGCTTCCCACCACAAACAAACAAAACCAAAACAGAGGTCCTGCTACTGGGAGTCTAACTGCAGGTCTGTCAGCTGGTGGATCTGATAGCACATGTTCAGACCTTTGTATCCCTGCTCGGCCTCTCTCAGGTCGATCTTGGTTATGGGTTTGAAGTCGGCGTCCCACAGTCGGATGCAGCCGTCTCGTCCCCCCGTGGCAAATCCTTCCTCACAGGCGTGCATGCTGAAGATCCCTGCCTGAACAACACATTACATAAAAACAACACATTTCCCATCAGTCCTGCTGCGTCCCGCCCCATCCCCCCCAACCCTGCAGAGGACCAACATGTTGGCAGTAACTTCAGCGCCCTCTGCCTGTCTCCTGCTGTAAAACCTCTCAGCAGGAGACAGGCAAAACTGAAACGGATGGATTCTGCATGTTTTGTGATCTTGTGAAAATCTCTAATCTGAAAACTCAAATATATTTTTGCGGCTTCTCTCATAGGTGCAGTCTGCTGATAATGAAGCCAAAATTTTTATTCTTTTTATATTTTCAAATTTACTTCATAACCTGTGTACATTCCCTCTCAGTACCTTTCAACAGGGCTGAGTGTGTTGGTGAGTGGTTTTGTGTCTAGTTTATAGTAAAATGTGCATATGTTTCTGTGTATATGTACATATATACCCCGTGTGCAGCCTGTACAGTTCTGATCAGAGTGATTCCTCTCCACACGTAAATGTCTCCGTTCAGAGCCCCAGAGTACGTCAGCTCGTCTTTGGCTGCAGAAACACACAGGATGGTCTGCAGGTCGCCCGTCTTACCAAAAATCCCTCTCTTCGGAGTCAAAGCGTTCCCACACAGAGTCCAGAACTGCAGACACACCACAAAATGAATGATTAATATATAGATTTTAACTGTCACGTGTATAATAATCATAACAGAAATGTCCACGGCTGACTGAGTAACGAAGCATCAGTCACAACAATCAAAGCACAAAACATCAAATCATCAGGTACTAAATGATTAAACTCAGTGAAACCCGAGTTCCAGCTCACTTTGATGTGTTTGACTCCACAGCTGACCAGACGGCTGGACTGAAATGGATCCCAGGCCACATCAAAGATCTGTAGGAAAGAAAGTAAACTTCAGTTCTATAGCACCTTTCAAAACAAGGTGCGCCAGAGGAAAAGAAGGTGGAAAGTATTGTAGTAAACTTCAGTGAGGGTTGAACAATGTTACTTGCTGTGTGTTTCAGCTACAAACACCAGCAAACAGAGTCAGTCATGAATGAAGAGTCATACTCTGTCTGAGTGTCCGGTTGCCGTGGCGAGGACTCGTCCTCTCTTCCAATCCCAAACACACAACGTGTTCTTGGCATCCAGACCGACCGATGCCAGCCGCTAAACAGAAACAAGAAACAATCAAGTAAGATCCATTTAAATTTACTTTGTTCAGAGGCCCAAACACAGACTCATATGTAAACCAACATGTAGCTCCACGGTATGTCAGTATGTGAGTTTATAGTGTATTTATACATGTTGGAATTCCTCAAGGAAGCATCCCTCATATGTGCTCATGCTCTCATATTTGATATATTTGTAATTTAAAATGAAAACAGGAACATGTGTGAAAACATGATGCTGAGCTACATTTAAGTCGACTGTCTTAAACTTTAAACTACCTGTTTTTGCTTCTGGTGTTTAACTGTGGACTCTTATGCTAACTTTAGTCCCTCCCAAATTGACCATCTTGTTGATAGTGCCGCAGGCTCAGTGCGACTGACACTTGACTCTATTGCCCCTCTAAAAAAGAAGATAGTAAAACAAAGAAAGTCAGCTCCATGGTATAACACCCAACCCGCAAATTAAAGCAAACGTCGCAGAATCACGTTTAATTTGGCAAGATAGTCTTAGAACTTATAGGAAGGCCCTCTGTAAAGCCAGAGCAGCCTATTACTCATCATTAATAGAAGAGAACAAGAACAACCCCAGGTTTCTCTTCAGCACTGTAGCCAGGCTGACAGAGAGTCACAGCTCTATGGAGCCATGTATTCCTATAACCCTCAGCAGTAACGACTTCATGAGCTTCTTTAATGATAAAATTCTAACTATTAGAGACAGAACTGATCACCTGCTGTCTTCAGGTAGTACCTTACCTTCAAACACAGGAATCCCAGAAACAGCTGTAAAACCTGATATATATTGCTTTTCTCCCATCGACCTACTAAAACCATTTCTTCATCTAAGCCATCAACTTGTCTCTTAGTCCCCCTCAAAGTTACCTTTGTTTTCCCATTTATTTTTAACATACTCTGTGGAATGAGATTTTTTCCTCATGAAGCCCTTATATAGTCTGGATATAACACCTCTGTTTGACTCTGACAAACAGGCGACTAAAACTTCTTGAACACATGGTCATCCATATCCAGTGGGTCATTTTCAACAACTTGGTCAAAATAATGACGTAATTGGAGATACCTATAGAAATCCTGCTTTTCCAGAGCATATTTTTCTTTATATTTACTTTATTGTGTCTATCCAATGTCTACATCTAGGGTCCAATTGATTAGGCTAAAATCTGGGTCTTAGGCACACCTTCTAATTATTTTTAGTTTATCTTGTAATTTATATTCCTCCCTTACAGAGTTCCTGACTTTAAGTTGAAATTTTATCCATGGGTTTGGCATGTTGTTTATACATTTTTCCAAGTCATTATTGAGGGTTCTTCATTAGTGACAATTCAATGTCTTTCTACCTGGCATGGTAATATTTGTTGCACAGGTTCATCAATGGTCTAATTTGAGCTGAGTAGAAGCAATCAAATGCAGTACAGCCATACCTCCTTCCTCCTTTGGGAGTTGTAAAGTTTTTTCCCTTGCCAAATGAACCTAGAGATAATTTTGTCCCACTCAGAGAATTGTTTTCTGGATATTTCTACAGGGAGAGCATTTTTACAGATTCAATTCTTTGGGTGAGACTCATGAAAGGGGTGGAGTTCCATCTCTGCATATCTGATTTTATTTGGGTCAGAAGGGGGTCATAATTAATCTTTGCCAATGTGGAGACTTCTTGAGTGACTCTGGGTATCAGTACACCTAAATATTTCAATGTAGTCTGGCTTTTTTCAAATTGAATTTATCTTGCAGTTGTTTTGGTAGAGTATAATTTAATGTCAAAAACTGGGTTTTCTGAACATTTGGTTTTTGGTAAACATGCAGGATGCAGGATGCATGTTTACCAAAAGAGTTCAAAAGCTTAAACAGTTCAATATACCAAAACATCGTCTGCATACAACGCAGTATTATGTTGTTCATCATTTAAGGGGATGCCTTTAATGAAAAATTAGTCTCTCTCTCTAACCGCCCACCTAGAGAGAAGAAATTTGCCAAGTGAATTTAATTGAATTTAATTAAAGTGTTTTTGAGTCCAACAAAGCTGCTGTTTACAGTTCACTGCAAACATGTTGTGAAGTAATTTTACTATATACCAGCTCTGATAAAAGTGTTTTAGAAAAGTTTGATGATTATTGTGATAATGCAGTTTACTGTGATTTCTTCAGCCACAATAATTACCATGAAGCTTTGATACCGGCACACCCCTCGGGGGTCTACACTGGAAGTCAGCGGAAATCCTCTACACTGCCTCATTTTTTAATTGTTTTCTATTGCCATCTGTACTCATCATCCTTTAGATATAAGGTTAGCTTCCAACAAAGTATACAAAGTTTTTTGTTCATGTATCTAAATTAATCAAATAACAAACAATATTCCTATATTCAAACATATCTTAGTCTAAACAGAAAAGCTGTAATAGTAAAATAGTAACAGCTTGAAAATGTTCAAAACACACACTTTTGAGACAGCCCCTCCCAGTGTGACAACATCATGAGGGGGCATGGTCCCAACCAGTCAAAGCAGATGACCGCCCACCTAGAGTCTGGTTCTGCTCGAGGTTTCTGCCTCTTAAAAGGTGCTTCTCATGGTGGGACCTGTTGGTCTCTGTAATAACATTATAAAGAGTCGGTCTAGACCTGCTCTATTTGTAAAGTGTCATGAGATGACTTTTGTTGTGATTTGGCACTTTATAAATAAAATTGAATTGAATTGAATTGAATTGAATTGAATTGAACCTGTCCGTCAGAGTCGAAGGCCAGGCAGGCCACTCCGTGTGTGTGGACGTCCCTCAGGATGGAGACGGTCTGCATAGCGTAGGTGTCCCAGATACAGATGAACGGGTCTTTACCCACCTGACCAGTCGCCACCTGGACCTTATCTGGATGCATCGCCAGACTGAGAGAGAGACAGACAGGGAGAGAGAGACAGGTGTTTTCATATTTGTCTCACTGTACATCTTCACTGTTTTTAAGGCGTTCATTTAAAAAAAGCTGCTGTTGTATTCAGGTCTCAACCTCTGAGCTGAAGAATGGAAACCCTGAATTCCCCCTGAAGTCGACAGAACATCGGGGGGGTCTCCGTGTGGTATAAAGGAGATCTTTGCCCTCAGACCCCTGAACACCTCAGAAATACAGTATCTAAGGATATTGTTACCCTAGATGGCATTGCCCTGGCCTCCAGCACCACTGTGAGGAATCTCGGAGTTGTCTTTGATCAGGACATGTCCTTTAACTCCCATGTAAAACAAACTTCAAGGACTGCCTTCTTTCACCTCTGTAACATTGAAAAATCAGGAAGATCCTGTCTCAAACAGATGCAGAAAAATTAGTCCATGCATTTGTCACGTCTAGGCTGGATTATTGCAATTCCTTATTATCAGGCTGTCCCAATAAGTCCCTGAGGACTCTCCAGCTGATCCAGAATGCTGCAGCACGTGTACTGACAGGAACCAGGAAAAGAGATCATATTTCTCCTGTATTAGCTTTGCTGCACTGGCTCCCTGTAAAATCTAGAATAGAGTTTAAAATCCTTCTCCTGACCTACAAAGCTCTTACTGGTCAGGCACCATCATATCTTAAAGAGCTCATAGTACCCTATTACCCCACTAGAGCACTGCGCTCCCAGAATGCAGGGTTGCTTGTGGTTCCTAGAGTCTCCAAAAACAGAACAGGAGCCAGAGCCTTCAGCTATCAAGCTCCTCTCCTGTGGAATCGGCTCCCAGTTTGGGTCCGGGAGGCAGACACACTCTCTACTTTTAAGAGTGGGCTTAAAACTTTGCTTTTTGATAACGCTTATAGTTAGGGCTGGCTCAGGCCTGCCTGGACCAGCCCCTAGTTATGCTGCTATAGGCCTAGACTGCTGGGGGACTTCCCATGATGCACTGATCTTTCCTCCTCTCCCTCTCCATCTTTACACATTCATGTCCCTCCAATGCATGTTACTAACTTTATATCTTCCTCTGAGTTTCTTTGTCCTCTCGCAGGTTGCTGTGGATTGTGGTCCTGGTACGCCTGGCTGCTGCTGCCATGGGCATGCCTGACTTTCATCACTACAGTTATTATTATTAGTCATAGCTCTGTTACTATTAAAGCTGTTATTGCTATTATTAATCATATCTCAGCTATTATTACAGATGTAACTACTATTATCAGTCATATTTCCATTATTATTATAATTATAGCTGCTATTTCTACTGCTAGTGCTGCCATACATCTCTGCCTGTCTGTCTGTGTCTCTACGTCTGTATGTGTCTCTACGTCTGTATGTCTGCCTGTCTGTGTCTCTACGTGTGTCTGTCTGAACACCAGTACTTATGGCAGACTTTGGCTGCCTTTGGGTTCAACCCAGGCTTTATAGCCAAGATACGGGTTCTCTATAGTGACATTTTGAGCGTCCTGGAAATAAATGGTGGCCTGAGTGCTCCTTTTAACATCCAGAGGGGGGTGAGACAGGGATGCTCTCTCTCTGGCATGCTGTATTCTGTAGCCTTCGAGCCTCTGCTTCACAAACTGAGAGATGATCTTAGTGGTGCGTGTTTCCCTCATTGTAATGAGCCTTTTAAGTTGTCTGCGTATGCTGATGACCTTATTGTGCTGGTCAATACACAAAGAGATGTGGACATTTTAGCAGACGCTGTCAACAAGTTTGGTTGTATCTCATCTGCAAAGGTAAACTGGGGGAAGAGCGAGGCTGTGATGGTGGGGGAGGGGCTGGGGGATCGGCTCAGGCTCCCTGGTGCTTTACGCTGGGACAGGTAGTGGAGCTGTCTCGGCCTCGGCTGGAGGACCCCGCTATGCTGGCTGCTCGGTTGGGATTAAGGTCCATCCGAGTCACCGAGCCTGTAAATCCTGCCTCCCTGGAGGGGGCCTCAGGGAAAACCTTTTACAAACTAATGGTAAAAACTTTGAACAGAGACAAATTAAATGGACAGACTGACACTCCATGTAGGAGTTATCTGGGTCTGGATCTTCATGGAGGACAAACCTCCACTGTCTAAGAAACACGCTGACTTGCAGTGGAGGATCCTTCATGGAATTATAGCAGTGAACTCCTTTGTGTCAGTCATCAATCCATCTGTGGAGGACAAATGTCCATTTTGTGACCAAAGAGAGACTGTCTTTCACTGTTTTTATGAGTGTCACCGTCTATCTGCGCTGTTTCTGTTTTTACAAACTGTTTTTACCAGATGTGGAGAGGTTTTTAACAAACAGGGTTTTATTTGTGGTTTTAAATACACTCGCCAGCACAAGCACAAATGCCAGGTTTTAAACTTTGTTTTAGGACAGGCCAAGATGGCGGTGTATGTGAGCCGGAGGAGGACGGTGGAGGACGGGTTGATCGTTGATGTTGTTCCTGTGTGTGTGTGAAGATGATCAAGTCCAGAGTCCTGGTTGATTTGAGCTTCTATAAGGCAGCAGGTGACCTGGACTCGTTCCAGCAGGTCTGGGGTTTTAAAAAGGTTCTCTGTTCTGTGGCAGAGGGAGAACTCAGCTATGGAGATGTGCTCGTCTAAGTTATTTATTTATTTCTGGAAGGTTTTTAATGTAATTTATTAGGCTTTTAATGTCCGCTGTGTACATTTGAGGAGCGGCTAATAAAGTTGATTTCAAAAATCAAAAAATCTGTCTCCTGTCTCTTTCTCTGTCTGTCTCTGTCTCTCTCACTCTCTCTCTCTCTGATGTCTGTCTCTCTCTCTGTCTGTCTGTCTGTCTCTCTCTCTGTCTGTCTGTCTGTCTGTCTCACTCTCTCTCTGCCTGTCTCTCTCGCTCTCTCTCTGTCTGTCTGTCTGTCTGTCTGTCTGTCTGTCTGTCTCTCTCTCTCGCTCTCTCTGTCTGTCTCTCTCGCTCTCTCTGTCTGTCTCTCTCTCTCTCTGTTTTCATACTTCACACAGCTCGACTGCTGAGCTCATCATCTTCTCGACTTCCTGTCAAAACTCTGACCTCATCACGAGGCAGTAAAGCCTCCGCGTGACCTCACAGAGACACGTGCTGCGCTGTGATTGGCTGACAAAGCAGACTGCATTTTGCTGCAGGACCAACAAACACACACAGTCTACAGTCAAGAACGCGCAGGCAGGTCGACTGGATGCATAGATAAGGATTCGTATCTTCGTGCGTCATCACAATGTCAACGACTGACTTTTTAAAGTTTTTTTTCAAAGCTGGTTTAAAATTCATCTGGAACTGTTGTCATAGCAACCAGTCCTTAAACCCAAACCTGCAAAAGTGCAGCTAATTGACAGTCAGCTGGATCAGGACCAAGACGTTTTCGGGTGAACTTCACACAGGAAGTCATTTCAAACTGACTCACTGATTACTGTACAAAAACACAACTTTATTCACTGACTTTGGTGAAACTCCATCATTGTATGGAGAAAATGTTTTCTGTTTTCCCTCTGATGTCCTCCGGCTGCTCTGCCTCAACTCTCGGTGATTTACACAAAGCTTTAGAAAGTAACTGCTAACTGCTGCTAACTGCTGCTGCCGTTAGCTCAGTTAGCTCTGAGCACCAGGGGAGTGTTGGTGTTTACACCGCCAGCACAGGAGCTTTGGACCACTGGGAGGAGGAGGTTTTCAGTCCCAGGCTCCGAGAGTCAGATGGTTAGAGTCCACTAACTAAGAGCATAGATATAGATATATATCTATGGCTAAGAGGACAGCTAGCTGCACAGCTAACTAGCGAACGGCAGCTACAGTTAGCAGTAGTTAACGATGACTTTAGCAACAAGTAAAGCCATCTGTCCATCAAGAAACGACCTCCTACCTACGTACTTTCCTTCACTACAGAAAAAGCTCTTTCTGTGAGACACTGAACAACCTGAGTAGCAGTAAAGAGCCGTCCTGAGCAGAGCAGCAACTCAGACAGACTGGGGGGGTGAGCGGCCCTCTACTTCGTGGCCGTGCTTTGTTTTCTTTCTCCTTCTTCTTCTTGGTGGGCGTGCTGTCACTGCTGTGCCCTGAGCAGATGACCATCCCTGAGGCTTATTACGTAATACGTCTCACGGAAGTAAGACACAACAAGTGAAGGGAGCGTTCAGAGCAGTCTGACGACTGAGCTTTCGGCTCACAGGGATTACTTTTACCTACGTTTTCCTCATTATTTGGCAACTTTGGTAACGTTTAATAGGAATATCCAACATTGTAACACGATGTATATGACAGAAAATAAGGAAAAGCATAAGAGGTCCTGTTTAAAGGGTCCCTTTCACCTCTCGTCTCCCCTTCAACTCTCCCAGTTTGAAAACCCCTAATTTAAAACAAGAGGACAAACTGAGCTGACAAACTTCAGTCAGAGCAGAGGATGATGGGAAGGACTGGGCAGCTCCCATCAGGCCGTGGGACTCCAACAACAACCCCCACAGCCAGCACTGAGTTGGCCTGGTTAAAGGAGCATTCCAGTGGTTTCATCTCTAATCGATTAACTTCTGTCAATGTTTATCACCAGTTCAATGATTTCACAGTCTGCTGTTACACTGGAGACATGCATACAACGGGAGGAGGTCCAGATTAAGATGCATATAGTTTGAAAAATCTATTTAAGAATAATCTATACAACTTGTGATCTTCAGGTAAAAATAACACCTGTCAGACTTTATTAATGATTAACTGAACAAGTAATCTGGTGAAAGACGACACTATTGAACTTTTTATCACAATGAAATGTTTCATTTCACTTTTACTGACCTTTGTTTTTAAAGAAAGGCCAGGAGAAATAAATGTCACCACTTTATTTTGAAATGAACAGTTTCCTCCTCGTCTGTGTCAGCTCACCTGTTCAGTGATTGGCTGTTTGTTCGTGCTTTAAGTGAAACCATCAACACTTCTCTTGTTGCTGTTGATGAAGCGTCGGTCGTGGGTTGGTTTTATCGCACAAGCCAGACTTCAATACACAGCTGCATCATGAAAAGTCCTGCTGCTGTTCACACGGTAACCACGGAAACAGACAACAACCATCTGGATTACTCTGATGAGTATGAGAACAGATCTGATGAAGTTATGACGAGCGCCTGACACCACTGTGAAGAGTGTGTGTTTTGAGTAAACGGTTCATGTCTGAATAATATAGCGCCCTCTAGTGGAGGAGTGTTTTCTGTATAAATACGTGAGAAATGAATTTAAAAGAGTGAACGTGTCCTTTAACTCGTCAGATGAAATGTTTCTGCTTGCTTTCTGTTTCGGAGCTGCTGAAGTGGGTCAGACAGAGACCTGCAGGTGAGCCTGCAGCAACATCTGGAGCATCTGTCTGAAAGGAATCTCTCTGTAAACTGAACTAAAGGAGGACCATCCTCACAGCTTCATCGGCCGTTACCATGGAAACACGCTCACCTGCTCATCAATCAGCCACAATGACGCATTTACACCTGAGTCCATGTTAGTCCAGAGTCTCAACTGCAGTACAGACTGCGTACATTTACTGCGTACACATTTACACTGCGGCCGTACTTTCTACCTTTTATGAGCTGGGAGCAGAATCAGCTGTTCATCAGAACAGGGTTTCTACACAAACCATCATATTTATACATACATACCTACATACATACATACAGTGTGTGTATATATAGCCTCCTCACCTGATGATGTCATCATTGTGTCCCAGGTAGAACTTCTGGGTGTGTTCTCGGGTGTTGTAGACCACGCCCACCCCGGCCACAAAGTACACCACCTCTTTTCCTGCGGTGTAGTACAGGTTGTTACGACACTGGTGACCTCTGTACCCGTGGATCCACTCTAGTCTCAGCTGGCAGCGCGGCGCCGTCTTATCCGACATGTCGGGTTAAAACCGGAAACTCGACGTAAAAGATCCACAAAGCAAAACAGAAGAATGTCTTCTTGGTTTAAACCAGGAAGTCTGACAAGTTCTGGGCAGGTTGGTCCTGTGAGACGGTGATGTAGCATCTGCTACCAAATCTCTCTCCTGTACCAACACAAAAACAGTCGTATCCGTGTCCATCCAAGTCTGCTGTTGGTCCTAATGCTGAAGGCAGCTGTAGTCCATCATTGTAGTCTCTTTAATAGTGCAACATGCAACTACACTTCCCATGATTCCAACCTGCAGCCACGCTGCTGCTAACTAAAGTTAGCCAAGTCGCACAAACAAACAGGTTTGTGTCTCAGACTGATGACAGCAGCGAGTTATCGACAAAACAAACTCCTGAAAAATGATGAATGTTGAAGCTGAAGTATAGATGTCTGGACACACACTTGTGCAGGGTGTGTAGAAATCCTTCAGTGTTTAATGTTTCAGGGGCCTCCTGTTGATGGTCCCCTTAACTCTGCAGGTTTCGCATTTCAGTCAGGGTTGTTGTTCCCCGCCCAAAGCTTTAATTAAATTCAAATATTTTAGCCGCTTACATTCCAAACACACTTTTGTTGTACTTTGTTGTAGTAAAAGTAAGAGCTACTTCTCGAGGAAACGATGGTCGTGAGGGTACGTTGAAGTCATCAGGCTGTAAAACAGGACGACGGCAGGTCGTACACAAATATCACACCGGACAATATTTGTACATTTACAAAACTAAAGGCTATTTTTACATTTTACAACAATAATCCAATTGAATAATTTGTTGTGAGAAGGCTTCAGTGTTTCACTTTATTCACATCTTTTACAGCAATTACTGTTCTCCTGTGTTTTTTTAAATAAACTGATGGAAAGTCACTGAATTTTAGGAATTTTGTGGGATTTTTTTTGAACACGACAAGAAACAAATAATAATTGGTTCTGCAGATGTTCTGAAATGTCCCTGCACATTTCATTACCATAGCTGGTCTTTACACACTCATCTCCTGGTTCTGATGTGGCTGCTTGGAGATGCTTTAAACTCAGCTAACAGACGGAACCTACAGGAACATTTTTAATAACAAAGGTTCTGTGGAAACATTCTGGGAACGTTTTCCCAACTAATGACTCAAACCGGAACATTCCCAGAATTTAGTTTGAAGGTGACATTACAGGAAGCTTTCAGTTTTTGCTGAGGAGATGAATATATAATCTGTTCAGACCGCATGTTCCGGTATCAGCAGCCTGCTGTCACAATATTAAAATGAGCTTTCAGAGGAGAAACATGAGTCCACGCTGTCGCCATTATCTCCGTCATTGTGAGAGTGTTCCGTTAGAACCGTTGATAATAAAATAACCGTCACCTCCACAAACGGAGCGTCTGAAGGCTGAAATCACAGAAAATCCCTCCGCTGATTCCTGCCGCCGTCTGTTCGCTGTTTCACGTTGAAATCCGGAGATTACAGCGCCGATTTATCACCGTCAGTCAGCATCCAAACCCGGAGAAAACCAACATCCACCCCATCCGACACCGACTGCACCTGCTCCTGCAGGCCGGCCGAGAGATGCTGAAACACGGCAGAAACCCGCGGCAGCTCCCCGGCTCAGAAACAGCCCGGAAAAACCCAGAAGATGATGAAGGAAAGTCGGGATATTAACGGGAATCCCAGGGATCACTGACAGCGTCAAGGCGGGAAGAATAAACACCACTTCCTGTTATGACTTTCAAAACAAAGTATTTACCTCGTTCTTACCTGCTTTTAGTATCAGAATCAAAAGTAATGTCTCTTTTACTACCTTTACTTTTGAATAGTAGTTTTAATCTGTAGAGGAAGGTGTTTATCTGTCTTTTTAAGACAGTTAGATTCAAATCTACATGTGACAGTAAAAACCAGTTAGTGATTTGTCTGATAGTTTGGGTGGATATTACAATGATGTCTAAAGTATTATAGTTTAAAATCATATGTGTATTTTGATCAAATTGATCCGACTTTGATTCATTTCTTCATAAATGACGACCTGCTCGCTTTTATTTTGAAGCCCAACGCCCCGCGTGCCGGTCTTTTCGCGCTAACCTCCGCGAGCTTCCCGCCTCTGTCAGAGCGTCAGGTCAGGTGCGGTGTTAGCGCCGCAGCGGAGGTCCGCTCGGAGCGCAGCGGCTTCATGAATCACAGACTCAGCTCGTCACTCTGCGCACAGGAGCCCCGGTGCATGATGGGAGGTGGAGTATTTTAATTATGCCACATCTGGAGTCCCACCTGCTGCAGATTAGCTGACCGACCGGCTGACTTCAGATCAGATCTGAACCAGGAACCAGCAAACTGCTGCAGAGATCCTCTCTGACGAGCAGATGCAACACTCTGATTGAAAACCCTGAAACTCAGCAGGTTGTCCTCTGACATCACGTTACTGCAATATTATCATCATCATCATTTATACAAGCTAATCTTGACCCGGCTAATGTTAGCATAAAGTTGGATCACACTCTTTGCTACAATGCTACGTCAACGCACGAGTCCCCGAGGCCACGGCCAACGTTTCGGGGCTTCCGGTGTAGCCAGCGGATATCCGGGCCAACACTTCCTCTTCCGTGCGCCGGACATTGTTTACAGTTCAACCCCGGGGCCCAGCGGCTGTCTGATAGCAGACTGTTTACCTGCATGCAACAAAGGCTCAAACGTGATTGGTCATTACCTCTCAGACTATAAACGGAAACCAGAACCCATCCGAGACCAAAATCTTGTCCCTTGCCTGCAGACACGGACATGCAGAATCTGTTTACAGAGATGAACTCACTTTCTCAGATATTTATTTCCTCATGGCTGTTTTACTTTCATAGGAATCAATGAGGCACCATCTTTGAACACTGTCCTGTTTTCTTAATACATGAATATTAAGTCAATATTAATACGCGACTTGTGGCTGAATCCAAGTTGGACGGGTTCTGTAGTGTCGGCTGCTGTTTATCAGCTGATCCAACATCAGATCTACCACCTCTCCATTTAAAAACAGGTTTCCGTCCAACAAGAGGACGCCGGCATGGATGAATGCAGCCTGATGTGAGTCTGAGTCAGAGGTCTGGACCAGGTTCAAAAGATGAGGCGACATGAAAAACTACTCCTTTTGTTATTTTCTTTAGACACGGCACTAATCATCTTCCATACATTGGAATCATAAGTAGAGTCAGAAAGAAAAAGTTATCTGTCAAATGTGAATATTTGCTGATTTTCTTTTTGTCTTCTATGATTTTAAAGTAAATATCTTCAAGTTTCGTATGAATATTTCAGCTTGACCTTTGGGAAGTTCATGTTGTGAGATGTGAAATAATCAAAATGAATTAAGAATGGAAATAAATAGTTTCAATAAAAGGTTCAGACTTCTGTAAAAGGACAACAGACAAAGTGTAAAGTTTAAAAGCTTTAATGACATCGCACATATTTGACAGAGAGAGAGAGAGAGAGCTCTAAAGTCTACAGGTGCAGTTTCATACATGAGAAAAGCCTTTATGTTCTAACTTCTGTTTAAATATTCGGCCTCAAACAGCTTCTTCTTCATTCCTATAGATGTAGTTCTGATTGTGCAGTAAAATGGCGTTAACTTCCATACATGTTCAGTACAATAGATATACAGCGACGGAGAGCAACACGAGTATCAAAGAGCAGAAAAACTGAACGCAGCGCGAAGAGCCGACGACAAGCAAGCAACCTTCATTTCTCCACAGCTGTAGCTCACCTGCTGACTGCAGTTACCATTTAACATTGACGCTTTAAAGTGTTTATTATACATATTGATCTTCTTTATCTGAAACTTATATTAGAACCAAAGAAACACAAAGAAAAAGATAAAAAATGAAGAGATTTTTAGTTTCAGGTGAGTGTTTCAGGCGACGCTCTGAGCCTGATGAAGCATGCAGGTGGACATTTCTACATCATACACCTCCTCGAAGGCGATTGGCTGCTTTTAAGACAAAAACAAAATGGTGGCAGAGTGGCAGAAAAAGAATAATCAAACAAAATGCACTATTGGTCCAATTTCTCAACGGCAGAGGAAGAATGTAGGTTGTCTCTTAAGACACCCTCACAAAATTGAGGAAATAACTCAGACCTGTTTCAAAAAGACTCAAAAGTAGAAAAATTTAAGACAAAAATCAAAGAAAAGGAAGTGTGTGGTCCCTGCTGACATCACCAAGATAGTGGGAGGGAAGACGACGGCTTCAGTTCAGATGTTGTGACATAACAGCAGTTCATCGATGACGAACCATCAAACCAACCAATCGATGAACGAGAACAGTTTCGGTCCAGACGTGATTCATCAGCTGTCTGTTGTTGATCAGCAGCAGCGGCGGCTTCGCTGTTACATCACAACATTTCAACCAAACCGCCCCCTCACTCTTTCGTCCGCTGGTTTGTCGACGATGAACCGCTGTTGCATCACAATGTCTGAACCAATCGGCGCTCTCGCTCTCAGGCACAATGTCTACGTTCGTCCCGAGTGTCGCCTCGCTGCCCGACCGGCCAACCACGACAAGAAAATCAAACCACAAATATAAAAAACAAGAAAGAGAAAAACAAAACTGCATTGAGAATAAACACAAAAACAACCCAACGTCCCACTTTGGTGAAACTTTTACAGTTTGCTGCTCCTCGCTTGAGCTTTGTCAGACGTCAACCTCCGTCATTGGCTGTTCAGTAGTGATGTCATTGCCAGGTTTGTTTGTTTCCTGTTTAAAAGAATCACTCATTTTGAATGCAAATCCTCTAAAAGCATGTACGGAGTGCTCACAGAAGTCTGTGATATTTCAAACCAGATTCAGTCCGTCTCAATTTGTGGATCAATGGATTTTGTCGGATGTAAATGATGTCCTGTGACAGACATCAAAGAGTGGAAATAATTGAACATTTTTAGCCTGAAGACTGGTGTGAAGGAACAAGAAACGTCGGAAGGTTAATGGCTGGTAAAGTTAGCATTCTGAAAACTGAGTTAAACTTCACGAAGGTCTCATCGGAGCGAGGTGGGCGATGCCTTCACCTGTTCGGAGAGGTTTGGTAATAATGCTGCGTTCATGTCTGTGTCAGTTTCAGAGACGTTTCAGCAGCTTCATATCTCTGGAAAAGACCTTCATGAAGCTAAAAGCAGCTAAAATCCGGACTCACGCTCTGAAGCAGATTCCAGTTCTTTCACTTTCCAGCTGAAGGCAGCTAATGAGAAATGATGCATTTTTAAAGAAGCTAAATATGATATTTCCTACATCAGAGCGAGTGTCGGGAGTTTCACCAAAGCGCCTCGTTGTTTTACTTTCTACTGTTTCTTCTTGCTGAACAGACTGAAGCGCTTCTCCTTGTCCTTTTCTTTGTCCTTCTCTCTCTTGCCGGGACTCGACTCGGTGGTGAGCGTGACGGCGGCCGGCAGCGTCTGAGCACGCCCAGATGCCGGCGTGCCGGGGTTGCTGCCCTGCACGTCGGAGTGGTCGGCGCTGGCGTTCAGGATGGCCTGGATCCAGGTGCTCATCTCCTCCTGCAGGGGGGCGACACAGAGAGCTGACAGGTTGGATAACAGGTCCAAGTAACAACAGCCAGGAGTTCAGATCTTTTATTTTTCAGGTGTACATATGAAATCTACAAGGTAGATGCTGGAAATCTTACCTGCCACACAACAAACACTTGAATTATCTGAATTTCACTGAAAGAAGATGAATGAAACTTACTTCATCTTTGGCTTGAAACAGATACTCGTTTCCATCAGTGACTCTGAAACAAGAGAGGAAGACCAAGCTGAAGTCGGGACTGAACTGTTGGATCAGTGACAGTGTTCAGACACACACATGCACATATGTGTTACCATGGTTACCAAATGATCTTGCTTAAATAAATACACATAACTAACAAATAACAGTTGACAGTAGTTCACATATCTCCAAACCGGACCGTAACCGAATCCACTTGGAAGTGGATGGAGACCCTCCTGTTCAGGCGGTCTCAGACTAAACAGGTTAGTGTGAAAGCAGCCTGAAGGTCCAACCAGGTCTATTGAGCCACAAAGTAAAACTACAGTTTATTTAATGTTCAATGATGTGTGTATATATATACAGTGCTTAATAAATGTATTAGCCCACCACCCAGTGTAAGGTGTTTGCCACCGCTGCCCTAAATGAACAGTATTGCTGATGTCTCTGTAATGGTTAATCCACCAGTATGTGCAAGCCAAGCTCTTTAATCAAAATGATATCTTTAATGCTAAAATATAATTATTGTTGTTATCCATGAATTCTCAAATTTACCGTTTTACAAAAAAGCAGAAAAGAATAGTAAAGCACGTTATTATTTTTTGATTGAGATGCCAAATTACAGTTATTTACATGCATTCCTGAAGAGAAACTTTTGTTTTGTGGTTACAAGAATGCAAACTGTTATCAAAGGAGGTCATACAGAATATTAAGATGTTTGGTTAATATATGTGAATAAGGACTATTTAGTTGTTCCAGTTTGTTATTTGCCTAATAAATAACAATACAATTTTTAGTTTGAAACAAGTTTTTGACAGATTTCTAAAATGTTTGTGTTTTCTCATTTTTATGACAGGTGGTCTAATAAATTTGTTAAGCACTGTATGTATATATTGTTCTCAGGTGTGTGCTGATTACCTGAGAGAGCTGCTGCTTTTTCAAAATATGTTTGAACAAACGATCATTTGTTCAAATCAATTTGGCTTTAATTCAAAAGACAGTTTCGTAGTTTTTCCTAAAATTCGCTGCCGTTCACAAAGACACCTCGTTTGCTTTTCACAGACTGAATAAAAACATGTCGGCCTTATTACCGGAGCTTGAAGACGTGTTTCTTCTTCTTGTAGTCTGAAGCCACGTCACACGTGGCCTCCCTCAGGCTGATGGGTACCTCGTTGTGGTACGGGATTCCCTGAGCCGCCGCCTTGCTGTCTTTATAGAAACCCATCTCTTGGTTGTTGATGACACAGTACACGTTGTGCCACGACCTGCCAATCACAGAGCAGCAGGGTCACGTGATGAACAGCGAACTGAGGAACGAGACCTCTCCTGCAGCAGAGGATCTTTGTTGTTACCTGTTGGAGGCCTTCTTGTTGTGCCCCTCCCACTCATGCTTGCGGTGCAGGAGTCCCTCCAGCTGTGAGGAGGAGGTCGAGTCCTGGTTCTTGGAGGGCAGCGTGGACGACTGGCTGGTTTTACTCTTCCTGCCGGAGGTCGGGGAGGCGCCGGGGCTCGGCTCCTTAGAGCTCCGCTCAGCCACACCGTTCACCAGATCTCCTCCGTCCACTCCGTCCTGAACCGTCGATTATGAGGAGAAAGTGAAAGTAAAAGAAAAAGCATTTTGAGCACAAAGGACTGAAGCCGAGAACAGTTTTATTGTATTTATTTGAAGGTCACGACGGAGTCATTTCATTTTCTTCAGATGAAAAGTTTGAATCACTATCTGACTGACAACATCTGGACTGAAACTGTGCGCGTCGTCTTCTTGTAAACACACAAAGTTTCAGTTGAGGTTTTCTTCTTCCCTGACGCGACATCTCCAGCTGTCCATCAGTGATAAAGGACTATGTCTCCTGCGCGTGTGCACGACAACAAACCCAACAGGGACCCACTGCGAGTGGTCAAAACCTCCACAGGGTTCCTTTAATATTTAGTGACATGGTAAATGATTAATATTACTGACCCGAGGAGAGTCCTGGTCTGAAGGGAGTCCGTTCTGAGTGATGACTCCGCTGAAGAGAGAAACACAGTACGTTACTGTTTATTGTGTCATTCAGTCAGAGCTGCAGTTCCTCTAATGTCCACTAGACGCCGCTGACCAAACTCAGATATCATTTCCGGAGCTTTCACCTCTCCTGTTGAGGCTCCTCCTGCTGAATCACAGCCGGCTCTGGAGACGGCGGCTTCCTCATCCTCTCCTCTTCTTCTTGCAACCTCCTCACCTCCAGCAACTCCAGCTGGAAAACAGACAGACACACGGACAGCTGTGATTGGCTGGAGAGAAATCCCTGAAGACTGCAGAAGACGTTCATCATGTTCATGAGAAAAGAAATCATTTCTAGCTAGCAGTAACTAGCTTACCACACGTTACTTCAGCTAACGTTACCAAGCAACCAACGCCAGATACATGCAGCATAGCTAAGTTACAGCTAGCTGGCTAACCTTAGCTTAGCTCAGGTTACAGTTAGCGAGTTCACCGCCTCGTGAGCGCTCATCACAGCCCCCGGCTCGTGAGGATGCTCTCGCCTGGTTTCTACGACTCTAATTAACGTCAGTGTCTAACGTCGGCTCAGTGAATAGATTTCTATAAACAATGAATTCTCTTGTGAGATCTTTACATCCTCACTGGAGTTGATCAAATGTTAAAATCAGCTTCTTAACTTTGGTTCCCTGTAAATGAGAAAACTGTTCTGTTGCATAAACAAGAGCACGTGGTGTTTTGTCCCCCCTTGCTCACCGTAGTCAGCCGTTCCAGGGCAGAGAAGCGCTCCTCCCAGGTGGCGGCGGACTTCTCGAAGGCCTCGTGGCGTTTTATGAGCTTCTCCACCTCGTCCACGCTCTGACCCATCTCCCTGCTGGACAGGTAGGGCTCCTGACCCAGCAGCCAGGCCTCGGCCACCCCCGCATCCCGGGAGAACTGGTGCACCTCCAGGACTGGGGGGGGGGGAATCATGTCACCACTCTGCTACAAACACTTTCTGTTACTAACAACAATACTGTTTATATTCTACTTCCTGTACAGGTGTGTCAAAATAAATGCTCTCTCCTGAAGGCTTTTAATGTGTTTAGAGCTGAAACACTATAAATGCTATTAACTATTAAAATATGAAGCAATATAATCAATTCACATTTTCTTTTGTTCAGTCCAAACGGACTCAACTGAGACCAACAAAGTGTTCAACCTGCTGAGAGTTTCTATAAACCTCCAGCAGTGTGGAGTCTCCGTCCTGATGAGTCGGCTGAAGCACCTGCAGCGTTTCCTGATTGGTCGGAGCCGGCGGTTTGACAGGCGGCTGAGAAGAAGCTCAGTCAGCTTCGTTAAAGGACAGCGAGAGCCTGAGGAGTCTTCATCAGTGCTGACTCATCACTGCAGCGTCCAATCATCTTTCAGCCTGCAGGCAGCAGCTCTGATCGCACTGCTGTGACCTCTGACCTCTGACCCTGTCTGAGGCTTGTGTTAACGCTTCGTGTGAATCTTACCGAGTCGTAGCCACTCCCATCGATCCTCCCACTTGTCAATCATCTCTTTCCTCTTGTCCGTCAGCTGCAGTAACTTCTCTTTAATCTGAACACAAACACAACAATTAGCTTCCAAACCACTGATCATCATTTTCTCTGGAAGAAGGAAACGTGTCATTCAACAGTTTCCAGGGTGAACGACATGTTTCCTGGTGGGTGTGTCAGAGGTGTTACCCAATCAGCAGCGACGTATTCCAAAAGAACGCAGAGAATGGCCTCCTGAGCTGTTTCTGTTTAAATAAACGTTTAGTCGGGGCTGAACGCAGCCTCCTCAGAACTTTAACCTGCTTTGTAAGCAAGACTCAGTGTTTTCTGAACCATGAAGGACAAACGCAGCTGATTACAGATCAGATTAACCCTCGAGTTTTAGTCACTGATAGTTGACTGTTGAAAATAAAACCTAATAATTGTTGGATTGGATCGAAAGCACACACACACACAAGCGATGTATTCCTCTTGATCAGTGGAGTTTTAACCCTCCTCACCTCCTCTGAAGCGTAGTGTTTTCTGGCCAGCAGGGCTTTCCCCAGCTCGATGCAGGCGGTGAAGCTGTCGTTGCGGGCGTCGATCTCCGCCTTGATGCCCTGATGGTTGTTCATCAGCAGCTCCACTGACGACACGTCTCTGAACACACAAGCAAACACGCACGTTTATCACAGCTGTGATCAGGTGAAATGTTCAGTCCAGCAGACGGCAGCCGACTCTGTCTACCTGGGGTTCTCCTGGGCCTCGATGAGCCGGATCACGTCGTCCATCCACAGCATCAGGTCTCGGACCATGCTGAAAAACCTGAACTTGTCTCCGGTGTCCAGGAGGCGGACCCTGCGTCCGTCGCAGGCCTCCAGCAGACTCCTCCAGGCCTCCAGCACCTCACTCTCCCTCCGCTGGATGTCGTCGGCTTTATCTCCGGCGTACGCCGACTGGAGGCGCACCGCGTCGTCCTGCAGCTGCCTCACCTGCCACACAAAGGTCAAAGGTCGAACCACGTGTGACCAAATGATCTGATGCCAGTGTTCTGCTCTCCACTGATTTAAACTCAGAAATGTGTATATTGTTTGTATGAGGTATCATGAGGTCAGCTGAGACTCTCTGGATTTCCGCGTTTTGAATTCTACTCTTTCAAGTTGATTTGTTGACTTGAATCTTTAGATCTGAAAATGACTCGTTGGATCTGAGAAACTTAAATCCTGTTTGTTTATTGGACACTTGAATCCTCTGAATCTGTGAGACAAACGTTATATATCAGTGCTATAAACAAAAAGTTTCATTCAGTAAATTTCAGTTGCTTATAAGATTCGAATCCTGACTGGCTTCCGTCACGTCTCGAACAAATGTAGATGTTTCATCTAAAAAGATCTATTAAAATCGTGAATTGTCCCCAAGCTTGAAAGAAAAGTGAGAGTTCTTGTATGGTTTCCAATTGGTTCATAAAAGCTGAACTTAAAACACAAATGTCCTCTCTACAAGCGAATCAAGGCAATGATTTTATTCCAAATGTTCATGGTCATGAATGCTGGTATGACCAGGACTGAACCTCAAACTAAATGTCCCCATAAACCCGATGTGTCCCCATAAAGCAGGTTAGGCGCTGACCTGTGTTCCGAGGGCCTGGATGTCGTGTTCGAAGGTGGTGTGCATCCTCTGCAGCGTCTCCACCGTGTTCTGGTCGCGGCCGACCTCCTCTGGCAGCTTCTTCTGTTTGTCCAGGATGCGTCCCAGGATCTCCTTAGCGTCGTGGTAGAACTTGTGGAGCTCGAAAGAGGCGGCGAGGATCTGCGTCCTGGTGTCGATGAGCTCCAGCAGGTCAGCCCAGGCCTCGTTCAGCCCATCCTTCCACTCCGCCACAGTCGCCGCGTCGCCGTGACCGGTGTTGATCAGCTCGTCCGCCAGGCGGTTGACGCCGTCCACACGCTCCTGACCGATGTTCCCGGTGTCCCGAGCGAACTCCCGGAAACGTTCCTGCAACATCTGAGCACGGAGCACACAGGTCAGAGGTCAGGTAGTAGTATCAAATATAATAATGCAGTCCACTGTAGTAATTGTAGTAATAATGGTAGTAATCACAGCAGTAACAACCAAAGTAGTAGTACTGACTGAGGTGTATTAAGAGTAGTGGGGATCATAATAAAGTAGAATTACTGCTACTGTTATTAGTCATAGTAGTAGTATTCACATTACATAGTACCACATGTAGTGAAAAAGATTTACAGTCCTGTCTAATATTGTATTACTAGTAGTCGTAGTAGTATCAGTAGTACCAGTAGTACCAGTAGTAGTACTCGCAGTAACGTACAGTAACATGTTCGTAGTCCTGTCCCAGCTCATGTGACCCGGCCACCACCTCCCGCTCAGCGATCCACTGCTCGAGGTCGTCCACCTCCCGGTTCAGCTGGAAGAGGCGGAGCCTCTCGTCCAGTTTGCCCCGCCTCTCCTCTGATAGGTCCTTCAGGCCGGCGTACAGCTTATCCACCTGAGACTGACGCATGCTGATACGCTCACTGACACACACACACACACACACACACACACACACACACTCCTGTTACTATGGCAACGACAGACTATACTGAACTGGTTCCGTTTACAGAGTTTGATCCAGGATTGTGTGGGAGGGGGTCAGATGGAGCTGCAGGACTTCCTCTCAGGTACCTCTCAGGGTGTCTGTCGGCCACCAGTCCTCTGCTGGTCTTGGACAGCTGGTGGACGGTCTCGGCGTAGTCCTCCACCGCCTGCTCCACGATCTGGTGCTTCTTCTGCATGGTGACGGCGCTCAGCTCATCCTGATCAAAACATCCTCTGTTACAGCATATTTCCAACATTGTACATATTTATATCCATTTGGAAAAAACTACACGAGACGTTTTGTGTCTCTGGCTCTTCTGTAGGGTGGGGGGCCCCTGTGAAGACCTTAAGTAGACTTTAACTAGGGGCCCCGGTACAAGAAGGGGCCTCAGGATCAGGTAATAATGCAGGTCTGATGCCTGACATCCCCATCACTTCACTTTAAATGTGCTTTAGAGGTTCATACAGCTTTTAATGTGAAAGGACATAAGGAAGTGTTGGTGTTTTGTTGATGTAGTCTTTACAGTACTGAGAGTATGTCTCTGCCCCCCCACCTTGGCCTTCTCCTCTGACATCATGTACAGCTCCTGCTCGCTCATCCAGGCCTCGGCCTCTGCAGCATCAAAGTAGTACTGCTGAGCTTTGTGCGCCTCCTCCAGCCGGCCGTGACGCCGCTCCGCCTCCTCCATCAGCTGCCTCCACAGCTCCTGGAGGTCGGCCAGACGCTGACGGATAACATCTCCGCTGGAGGACTCGCCCTTCAGGAGGCTCTCCGTGCGCTCCAGGATGTCGTCGATTCGAGGCTGATGACCCTGGATCTCCTTCTGCAGAGTCTGAGGAGGAAGAGCTCAAATGAATATGATCATTCCTCCAGTTTCATGAATCGGCAGAGGGAGCGCTGCATCTCACCTCCATGTTCCACAAATAAAATAAATCACATCAAATTTCTATGCAGACGAAAGCATCACACTGACAAAGGGGAGTTCATTTTGTTTGTCTTTGCAGCCCTTCTGAGGGCTGGAGCTCAGTTTGCGCCTGCTCATGTCAATCCAAAGCGCCACCCGTAAGGGATTCACTCACTCAAAAATAAGTGCTCCTCCTCTGAGTCTGAACCATCTGAGGATATATCATATCCACCGTCACGCTCAGGGATCAGACACCGGATACTGTGTGTTCTAGTACCTGAGGTCTAACATCTGATACCCTTTGGTCTGATGTGGTTTGCTTGATGTCTGCGAAGTGATGCACAGCAACATGAGTGATCTTGGGTTGGTATCAGTAAGTATTCAGGCTGAAGTTTGACAACAGAACAGTTCTCTCACCTGGTTCTTCTTGATGAGCAGCTGGACGGTCTGCAGGTTGTTTCCGTGGTCGGTGGACGTGGCCACAGGCATCCTCTCCTGAACCCACAGCTGGAAGACAAAACAGCGAAAACACAGTGAGAAACACTGAGAAGCAGCCGCTGCCACAGTTCTCCTGATGGTGGCGCTGTAGACTGTCACTGCAGCGTCACAGTTAAACACATCTACAGGGAAGCAGAACGCCTCACTTCTAAATTACGTCATCAGAAGAAACACATCATTAGCATAATAAAACACATGAAGCTGTAACCGTGGAAACATCAGAGATACCAAGCTACCACCACCGGCCCAGTGTAGGCAGACCGCTCAGGCTTCAGTGGCCACTGGTCGGCCCCCTGTCGGCCCCCTGTCAGCCCCCTGTCGGCCCCCCTGTCGGCCCCCTGTCGGCGTGCCGCTCAGAAAGTAAAATGAGGATGAGGACATTTATAAAAGTAAAATAAGTGAAAATATATCAGAGCAGAGGTGTGTGTGTCTCAGTGGCTCAGTTTGTTGTCGGAGCAGCTGATAACTAGACTGGTCTAAATTTATCTGAAGAGTTTAAGTTTTATAGATAATAATCTTTATTTTACATGCAGGTTTACAGTGATGGAGTCTGGAATTCATCAGAAATCATTAATGTTAATATCAATGTATCTTCTTATTTGAAACAGGAAAAATACATCAACTCTCCAGCTCAGTTTTAGGCTCAGTTTTAGGCTCAGTTTTACAGTCAGGCTCAGTTTACGTACAATCTCGTCCTCAACATCTCGGTTGAACTGGTGAACTTCTCTGGACGCCACCAGGAAGTTCCTGCGGCGTCGCAGCGGCTCCAGCAGCTCCTGGAACTTCCTCTCCACCAGCTGCCTCCGCCCGTCCACCTCGTCGGTGTCCTTCACCTCCTGACCCAAAGCCTTCACCTGGCTCTGCAACTCTACCACCTCCCGCTGACGCACCTCCACCTGGTTCTCCAGCATCTGTGGGGGGGGACAACAAGTCAGACTCATACTACAGCTACTGATACTGTTGCTTATATTAGTACTGACACTATTACAAGAAACTACTACTGTCAGACTACTGCTGTAATACTGCAACTGGTAATACTACTACAGCTGGAAGTACTACTACTACTCTTTCTGATAATAGTGCTAATACTACAACAAATACTACTACTATTACTAGTAAAGCTACATTTAATGCTACTAGTAATCAGCAGTGAAAGAAGTACTTGGATCCTGTATCCTGTACTGTTAGTACTGTCAGTAAAAGTACTCATTGTGCAGAATGTTAATCATTACATCCTGTATTATTGTAACAATTACCAGTATTTTATGTTGTACTTTTACAGTTTATATAATATTTTAAAATCTGATCATGTTTTTGTGTAAAGTCTGAATCTATAAAGTAACGAGTAACTGCAGCTGTCAGATAAATGTAGTACAGTAGAAGTATAAAGTATCATAAATGGAAATACTCAAGTTAAGTAAGTTCCTCTCCACCGTTAGTACTACAACTTCTTTCACTACTGCACTGATACTGTCATTGTACCTGTTGTTTTTTGAGCATGATGTTGACGGATGTCAGGTCTTTTCCGTAGTCGTCAGACTGGATCTGACCCTCGAGGCCTCCCATCCACTTGTCGAGGTCTGCGCAGCTCTGAGTGAACAGCTCGGCCTTGTTGGCGTCGAACAGACACTGAGCTTTGGTCTGTGTGGTGGACTCTAACTCCTCCCACATCGCGTGGAGCGCCGACAGCTTCTCCTTCACCACCGCCTCCGTCTCCGGCTTCTCCGACACCAGCAGCATGCCGTCCTAAAGTCCCATAAACCAGGAAAAAGTCAGGTCAGGTCAAAGGTCACTTAAAAGTAAAGAGTAACGTTCTCTCCCTGTATGTTCCACCCTCATTCAGACTGAGCCCAGGAGGTGTCACCGAGAAACAAACTCATTTGCACTCTCAACGTGGTCGTTCACTTCCCTCGAAGGTGAGTTACGTCATGTTCAAACTTTAAAAGGGATTTTATGCTTTAAAATGAAGAGAATTCTGTTCCCTAGAGTCATCTATGACTTCTGTAATTGACTTGCATCACAGAGATGATCTACCACTCTGCCCCATCCATGCAGGGTACAGCTGCACATGTGAAGTAAATGCATCTGCAACAGAAGGTCCTGATCTAGTAGTAGCAATGTTCAGACCCTCCATACCTTCTGGATCTTGTCCAGCCACTCCTTGTTGGACTGCAGTTCGGCCATGAAGGCCTGGTGCTTCAGCCACTTGCTGTGCAGGTTCCTGGCCTCGTCGTAGGTCATGTCCTGAGCAGTGAGCATCTTCTCATTGATCCACAGAGACAGCTGGACACACACACAAACACAGAATGTAAAGTCTGGACTGATGGATGACCCCGCCATCTTTACTGGAGCAAAAATTAAACTTTATGCATCACCTCTAAATGAAATCAAGCATTAAGTTACTTTGTTTGGAGCAAAACAAACTGAAATCTGCCTTTAAATTTGAAGTTCTTTATAAAGTGTTTGAGGAGAGACTGACCTCCTGGCAGTCCTGCAGGAACTTCTGCAGGTCTCTGTTGTCCTTCAGTCTCATCAGCAGCTCCACTGCAGCCTCCCTGTTCTTCTTATGCCTGAAACACAGAGGATGAGGTTAGATCAAGACGCCATCACATAAAGAATACTTCATGCTGATTGGCGGGTTAATTATTTGTTCATTAATAACTAATAACTAGGCAATAGATTCTCCTACGCTGACAGCGTTAGACGCAAAATATGAAGACACTACGCAGACTGTATTTGCTGGTAAGTCACCATGGTATAATACAGTATAACACAATATAATACAATACAATAAAATATAATATAACAATCCAACTATTTCACCACATGGTCCATTGAGTACCTGTTCTGCAGCTTTCGATCATATCATATGATCTTCATGGGCAGAGTTTGCCCAGTTTGCCCTACTTCTCAGCTGCTGTTTAAAAGGTTAAGAACTTCAGTTTCTAAGACAATATGACGACTGGGCGAACTTCATTGGCTGATGAAGATCATGTGATATGATCAATAGCTTCATAACAGCTGCTAAATGGACCTTGTGATGATCTGCCAGCTACTGGTGACTACATGTTCTTCCCACACCCTGTGAAGCTGTGATGTAGCGCTGCACTTTAGTACAATCCTGCATCAGAGCTGGGCGCGACAGAGCTATGATGGTGTGGACAGAGATTCAACAGACTCATACTTATCAACCCATAGCAGACAGAAAGTCTCAAACGTCTGAACTGAAGCGGATGTCTACCTGTCGTCGATGGAGGCGACTCTCTCCTGGATACGTTCGCCGTTGAGGTTTCCGTCACTGGCCAGCCGCCTGCCGGCTTCCACCACACCGTTGATCTTGTCTTCGTTGGCATCCATGGTGGTCATGAAGTCCTCCTGCTTCTTGATGGCTGCCTCGGCGCCTTCCAGAGTGGTGGGCATCTCTGTGTGAGCCAGGACGTACTCCTGCAGGCGATGACACAGGGTCAAGATACAGGTTGTTTGTGGGACAGTAACATGCTGAGGTTAAGTTTATGCTTAGGATGACGCTAGAGGAAAGCTTATTCAAATCACAAGGCTTCATCCTCTGAAGAGCAAATTTTGAGCCAATTAACCCATTACAGTTTGATTGTATCTTGTGGGCCAAGTTGACATTTTATGGTAGTACAACAGGAAAGTAGTTGACATATTTTGATTTGGACCAAAGTGTTGGACAGAGTGACCTGTTCTGTTATCAGAATACACCACCTACTCCAATCCTGATCTTGAGTCATGTCTTCAACATGGGTCACAGGACATGGGCATCATGAACCTGGTGTTAAAGGCGTGAAAGACACTACACTTTGTGTTTACCTGGTTGTTGAGAAAGGCCTCAGCCTGCTTGGTGTCTCTGAGGAACAGCTGGTAAGCATGGGACTGGGACAGCAGGTTTTGTCGGTTCTCCCACATCTTGTGCAGTTCGTTCCATCCAGTGTCGAGAGCCTGTAGCCTCTGTCGCAGGAACATGTACTGTGCGTCTGTCTGGCCCTGCGTCACCATTTCCCCCATGTCCCGCATCTTCTGGTAGTCCTCCTCATAGTTCTGGATCTCATTCTTGATGCTTTCGTGCTGGGCCATGAGCTTCTCGGCCTCAGCCAGCGTGTTGGGCATGTCCTCGGAGGCGATGGCTGTCTGAGTGCGGGACAGCCAAGACTGGAAGTCGTCCAGCTCACGCAGGAACTGCTGCAGCTTCCTTGCCTCGCCCAGAGACTCCTCACGGTTCTTCAGAGTGTTCTTCATTTCCTCCCAGACGGCAGTGATCTCAGCCAAACGGCCTGTGATGGCCTTGGCCTGGTCGGGGTGCTCCTCTGCCAGCCTTTCAGCCTCACCTCGCAGATCTCCCAGTTTGTCCTCGATGGCGGCCAGGTCACGCTCCATACCAGTCAGTTTGCGCTGCAGGGCCATGACCCCAGTGAGGTCATTGCCCAGTTCCTGGGTGGACTCAATGACTTTGGTCTTCTCTTTGATCCAGGACTTGGTCTCGTTGCAGTCGAGGTGGTAGTTCTGCACACCCAGAGCTGAGTTCAGGGACTCCTTCTTCTGGTCCACCAGATCACGGAACTGGCTCCACCTAGAGGTAGAGAAGAGGATCATCACAGTCTACAGGTCCAATCACACCTACAGTTTCATGGTGTTTACGTTGAGGACAAATAGACATCTTTATATTTTTTGTTTTTCCATTCACAAAACACAGCTACTTATTACGTGTCACATCTCTTCGTACCTGTTGTTGAGTTTGTCTTGCTGGGTCTTGATGTCCTTTTCGCTCGAATGACCACTGTGCATCAGCTGCCGGGCGATCTGATTCACCACAGCAACACGAGACGCCTGGTTGTTCATCTCTGGTTCCAGACTCTCAAACCTGCCAAGGACATAGTCCGCATGAATACAGTGCTGGCTAAAAGAGATGTCCAATTACAAACCCAGCATCTTGTGGTCCTACCTGTGTTGTATGACCTCCAGGTCCTCCAGTTTTTCAGGGATCTCCATGCTGTTCAGCCACTGCTCCTTCTCATCGATCCAAACCTCACAGGCGTTGGCCTCGCTGAACATCTTGTACAGCGCCAGAGCATCCTGCAGCGCCTGCTTCCTCAGCTTCGTCAGTTCTGCCACCTCCTTGTAGCGTTCTTCGATGCCGGCCAGCCGACCACTCACCTCCTCTGACTCAGCCTCCTCGTTAGGCAGGGAGGCGGCCTGCTCGTGGAGTGAGTCGATGACCGGGCGGTAGCTGGCCACCTCTGCTGCTGCATCCTTGTGCTTCCTGACCAGAGCCTGGGTGGAGAATTCGTCATGGCCCGTCTCTCCACTGGAGACAATGCGCAGGGCGTCCAGCGTCCAGGCGTCAACATCATCTGCATCAGCCTGGAACTGGTGCAGTGCCAGAGCCTCCTCCAGCCTCTTCTTCCTCACCACTGCCAGCTGTTCCAGCGCTGCCCACTGAGCCTGCAGGTCGGCAATACGCTCCTGGATCTTAGAGGCAGCAAAGTGCCCGGCCTCCACCATGGCCTGGCCCTCTGCAATGGTGTGCTGGAGGTGGCCGGCACGGCCGCTCATCTCGTCCTCCAGGGCACGTTGCTGGCTGAGGAGGCGCAGCGCCCCCGTCAGGTCCTTGCCGCACTCGACAGAGGACAGGATCTGCTCCTTCTCACGGATCCAGCCCTCCTCCTCTGCCATCTCCCAGAAGAACTTCCAGAGACGGCGGGATTCCTCCAGACGGGCGCGACGTTCTGCGGCCAGCTGGGTCAGCTCCTGGTAGCAGAACTCCAGGTGGGAAACCCGGTCCTGGATGACCTGAGGGTCGCAGGGCTTGTAGCCTGGACAGGAAGACACTATTTTCAGCACTTAACTGTTTATGTTCTCATTTTCAAGGCTTGAAATAATAGACTGTAGACAATTGCTACAAACCACTACAGAAAGATGTTTTCAGTGGTTGGCCTCATCAAAGTAAAATGTCTAACTACTGTCTCAGCTCCTAGCCCTAAAAGATGCCTTGTTAGGAAGTAATTTGTGAAAAACAGAATAAAAACACATGATGAATAAGTAAGAACATCTTAGAATTTAGACAAAATATTTCAACCAAAGGACGAGGACAGATCATGCTGCACGCTGCTCACCGTCGTTGTTGACAGAGTACTTGTTGGCGTTGGTGCTGACTGCCTTCACCCTGTCAGCCTGGATGGCGATGTCAGCCTCCACCAGGGCATGTTTCTGCAGCAGGTCCTCAACACCCAACAGATGCTTCCCATAATCCTGAGACAGCAGCAACATCTGGAAACCAAAGACAGACAAACAGATGAGAGAGAGTACCAGTTAGGATGGCAGTGATCAGCTTCATGCTCGAATTCAAAGATAAGAAGAGCATTGCTACAAGGAAGCTAACAGTGGCCCCGTTTCCAGCCTTTGAGATAAACATGTCCTGGACCTTTCTCTGTGTTAGACGAACAGAAATTAAACTGATAACCAATTTCTCATCTGACCCTAAAATCTACCATGTAAGGGTAGGATTTGTTATTTTGGCAGTCTCTCTGGTCGTCAGTGTACCTTCATCTCGTCCATCCAGTCCATGATGTACAGCATCTCCTGGAAGACTCTTTGCAGACCCAGGTTCATCTCCAGTCTCTGTCTGCGGGCCTTCAGCAGCTCCAGCAGGTACTCCCAAAGCCGGATAACGTTGTCCTTCCTGGCCGTGATGCGTTTGATATCGTGGTAGTGCTCCACCTCCAGCTCCTTCGCCACAGCAACTACAGCCTGGACACGCTCCTCATATGCCGCGATGTCCGTTTCAATCGCCTCATGCTTCTTGGTGGCTGCCTCGACAGCCTGAAGGTCAAAACCAAAGTTGTCCTGGAGAGAAAGGAGGCGGCGGTACATTCATGAAACCACATACCACCACCAATTTTTTGTACAGATTTTGTTCTCCAAGAGGAGCACAGGACATTTACAGAGCAGATTTGAATGCTGCTGGTGGCTGCTGACGGTGTGTCTTCTTACCTGTGACACCAGCCTCTGGTTTTCGCTGAGCCAGGTCTCTCTCATGGCCGCCTTGCGGTCAAATCGTCTGGCAAGTTGTTCCAGTTTCTCCTGACGAATCAGCTCCGTCCTCAAAGCCAGCTCCCTCTCATGCTCCGCCTTCTCCAATCGCTCCCAGGCCTGACGATGAACACATCGCCAAACACTTCTTAACAAACTTATGAAGAGCCATGAAGCAACAGCTGTTTATATTAACTTTAGTGTTGCTGCTGGTGGCATGAAGACCTCCAAGAACCAAACTGTAAACTCCAGTCAACCTCAGTCCTGAAGGACTCTCG
Source organism: Enoplosus armatus (assembly GCF_043641665.1). NCBI lineage: Eukaryota > Metazoa > Chordata > Actinopteri > Centrarchiformes > Enoplosidae > Enoplosus > Enoplosus armatus. The sequence continues at coordinate 28,357,117 of NC_092181.1, read as the reverse complement.
AGCTTCAGTCCATCTGAACTCCGACGATCCAGTTAATTTTTTTGTTGGCTGAATATGTCAGCAGCCTAATGTGTCTGTTCTTTAATGACAACGACATGAGCAGCATATTAAATGTTGATTAAATATGTATTGAAACATTTAAATAACAGATTAAATAGACAACAGTCACACGTTCTGAATTAACGTTAATTATTGACAGCTGATATTTTCTGCTGTCAGTCGACTCAACATTAGAAGCTGCTGCATGAAGGTTTCCTACATGTTTGTGTTTTTGCTAATAAGAAAGAGCAGGGAGAGATAAAATAGAGAGATTCATTTGTTTAGGGCTGCAACTAATAATTTTCTTTGCAGATTATATTACTGATTAATTTATAAATCATTTAGTCCATAAAGTGTCAGGAAACAGTGAAAAACATCTCAAAATGAAACCAACTATGGAAACCTCAGTCCTGGAGGTGGTGGTTTCAGCTCTGACCTTGTTGATATCTGAGATGAGTTTTCCCTCTCGGGGCATGTAGACCTTCTGGTTGTTGGCTCTCATCTTACTCTGGATGGTGAAGAGGAGAACTTCCAGGTTTCCCTTCTCTGTGAACCTGAAGACAGAAGAGACACACATTTAAAGGAGGAAGCAGAGGAGGTGGAAGATGGTAGCAGAGTCTGAGAGGGATGGAGAGGAGGAGGTGGAGGAGGTAACCTTGATAATGTACACAGTGCAGAGATGTCTGAGTGGAGCTAATTCTCCAGTCGCTGCCATTAAACCACCACAGAAGAAGAAGAGGACACAACGAGATGACGTCATTTAAGAGCTCCAGTGGAAGCTCAGACGATGGAGAACCATGTGGAGAACATGATGGAAACATGACATCTGTGTTGTGAGGAAGTTCACAGCCTCCTCGTCATCACATTTACACTGTTTTAATTTCCAGAGTTTCCACTCAGGTTTTTGTAACGCACCAGTTAAAAATGCACAAAAACCAGGTGGAAGAAAACAGACTTCCAGAGTGGTTTGAGAGAGATCAGGGAGGCAGCAGCCTTTGAGACATTCAGATAACACTTTGGGTTTAGACGCAGTTGGTCAAGATGCCTTTAGTCTCCTGCCACTGTGACTTGGATGGGTGGAGGCACTAGAGGATGGGTGGGTCACCAAATTATTAGAATTGGTTTAGTTGGGGCGATGAACACTTAAATTTAACCAAAATCTGGCTCATAGTTGTTCAGATATCCTGCTGCTGGCTCAGACATCTGAGGACAGAGTGAGGATGAGGAGGGTGGAGAGGAGAGGAGGAGAAGTGAAGGTAAAGGTTCTGACTTTGGAGGTTTCTCGACAGTTCGGTAGGTGTTGAAGGCCTGAAGCTGCTGCTGGACTCCGACCAGAGAGTTGGCGAACTTTCTGTTGTTGAGGATGATGATGGTCTGCTCGATCCACTCCAGCAGGTCAGAGGCCAGAGACTCGTACTTCTCGATCATCTTCTCCGTCTCGATGGCGTTATCCAACACCTGTGTTCGAACATAAGGGGCATTAAAACATCACTTGCCCTTCAGATCTCTCAGCTGGACGTTTGACTCTTTATTTTCTTGTTGTAAAATGTAAACAAATTTATCTTTGTCCCTGGAAGTCAAACTGTGTCACGTAAACTGTTTCCAGATCTGTGAGAATTCCGACACCTACTGGTGAAATGCAGCTATTGGCTTGTGTCACGTTAAACCCTGTTTTTAAAGGATTTCACGCTCTTGTCTTAACAATTCATTCCCACTGGATGTGAACAGATGTTTCTCATTTAACACTTCAGAGTCAGATTACATTTAAACATTTAAATTCACTCAGTTTGTTGGAGTTCGAATCTGTTTTCTGACCTTTCCGATACGTTTGCCCTCCACCTTCAGAGCCTTCATCTTGGAGAAGTAGTGATAATACGTCACCACATAGGTGATGACTGACTTCTCATCAGGATGGTCCACGCTGATATCTGTAACGCAAACAACCACATGCACGTTATTGGTTGAGGGACTTGATTGATGAGTTCACGTCGATCTCTGGAGTTGGGAACCACTGCTCTAAAATGGCTTCACAAACACATCATGAAATAAATGACTAAATGTATCATAAACACTCACACAATTGTAAAGAACAAACTAAATATTGAACTATAAAACGACCTGTTTGTGTTTATTTGTGCCTTCAGCTGATTTGTGCGTGCTGCCGTCACAGTGTAACAAACAGATTAACAAGTGGAGGTAATAGAAAGTCAAAGCAATGTCGTCAGCATAGAGTGAGACATTCACTGCAGGTTTAGATGATCTGGTTCAGGATCTCACCCTCTGGGTCCAGCAGCTTGGTGAGGCCCAGGTGTTGCTCTGCCAGGTTAAAAGCATTCTGCAGGTTGTAGTGAGCATTGGACTTCTTCAGCTTGTCAAAGTCGATCAGATCAGGCCTGAAAATAAGAAACAAAATAAAGTTTGACATAAATATAGTTTTGAGATAAAAAGTTGTTTTTTTATTTAATTCAATGTCTCACATTGATGCATTTTCCCAGATTTACCTGACAGGGTTGACAAAGTCATGAGCAGAAACCTTGATTAACATGCCTCAAGATATTGCTGTAGATATTAACATATTTATTATTTATATAATTAAATAATGAGATCAGAAAACTGGAATTACAAAACAACATATGACCATTTGATATGTTGATATTGACATAATTAAATCCTCACATCAGGAAAAAGATTGAATCATCATTTGATGATGAAAATGGTACCCGTGTTTGTGGATGAAGATGATGAAGATGTTACCTGTGTTTGTGGATGAGAGCGTTGAAGGCCATGCCGTCTCTCCAGCTGGTGGAGAAGTTGTGGATGTTCACGTTGGGATACCTGATGGAAACAGAAACATGGTGAACTGCTCTCACTGCAACATACATCCAACCCCCCCTTTACTCATGGTGGTGTGGCCTCCAACCCAGCATCCACCTGTAGACTCTGAATCTACCTTCCCCTTGGGGGGGGGGGTTAATATCGTCAGTGCCTGCTGTGCTGAGCTCAGTGTTTCCTGACGAGTTCATGATGAATTCTTCTATGTTTACATATAATCTATTATGTTTATGTGAGGTTACACTGAATCCACAGGAAACAAGTGATCAAATTATTATCACAGCAAACGGTATTATCACGATAATCAGAAATACTACAGAAAAACTGCTACTGTCAGTGAACTGGATACTGCAGCACGTGTTCATACGTGTTCATGTTTGACTCAAGCACCACATACACACATTGAAACACACACTTATAACATTAAGTGTGACGACACGAGTTGCTGAATCAGAATACTGTCACACTTCATCGACACACCGTTTATCATCACATCATCTCTCTGGATTGGCTCACCTGTGCGGTATCAGCTAACATACTGTACATGACGGAAGTACTCAACACGGCTGCGGTGTAAGTATCACTAGTAACCAATAGCAGTAGTAGTAGTAGTATTACTACAGGTACTCAGTCTCACCCTGCCGTCTTCATCTGACACCAGAGCAGCAGAGCGTCTTTGGCTGATCGCTTCTCTTTGTTGTCTTCAGTCTCCACACTGATGTCCTGAATCTGAAAATACAAACACATCAGAGTCACACCTCCAGGTGGAGGACCTGTCTGACATTTACAGGTGACTACACTGCTCCTGCAGTCACACCTCCACCTGTCTGACGTTTACAGGTGAGTACACTGCTCCTGCAGTCACACCTCCACCTGTCTGACTATGGACTGTACCTTGATTATTTATGAAAATGACCACGGTGTCATCTATAGATACATACATGTTCAAAATTAGCATTAGCATTAGCATTATTGTATTGGCAGTCTGTGAAGGTTCAACATGGTGCCAGCTTCAGTGATTGGTTGGGGAGAGCTGAAGCCCCTCCCCTCCCAGGTGTTTGCTACTGTACTGGACAATAAAATGTGAACACCTCATCACGTCAGTGGTCATCCAGGAAGACGAACATCAGACGGTTTTTGCCCTAAACTCAGCCTGTCAGGCTTCCTGAAGATTATTTATCTTATTTCATCCTCAGAGCTTCATGCATCATGATGACATCATGTTTTATGTCCACTGTGATTGTCTGACAGGTGAGCAGATGAAACAAAGTAAAATATGTATTTGTCCAGTAGATTGTTTCTGGCATTAAATGTTTGATGGTCTACATGTTGTTCCAGTTTCACCAGATAATCCCACAATGGCCATGAAATCACCTTTATTAATGTATTAATTAAGTGTTATTGATTTTGTGCACTTAATGAACTGAACAAACCTTGTTTCATAATAAAGAATCACAGCAGAGTTGTACAAACCATCAGTTATTGGATTGTTTATATAAGTTGGTGATCTGATTGGATAATTTTCATTAACCCACACGCTGTTAAAGTATGATTTTAAAAGTTTATTGCTGGTCTCAGTGACTCAGGAGTCCTCTGGACCTCCATCTTTTCTCAGACTGACGATCTGATTTTGGTGTGAATATCAGAAGACTGACACACCTTGATTGTAATAATAACTCGGCATTTTTAGTGAACACTGTCAGAGTTTCAGTTCAGAGACTTGAGAGGTTTGATTGGTCACGTACACTGAAGAAGTTCAGCCTGAGCAGCTCTTACTGGATGGTTGTAAGAGGAAGTGGGAGCTGATTGGTCAGATTTTCCCAGAGGTCAAAGGTCGATCCAGGATTGTGTGATGTCACCTGGACTAGGTTTCCATGACGACGGTCTGCTGTCAGTAAAACAAAACCTGGACTTTAACCTGAGCTGTTAAATAACTGGCACTGGACCAATCAGAGGCCGATCTGTTACAGAGTAATAAAGGGGGCGTGGCCCTGAGTTTGTTCAGCAGCAGCTTTTCCACCTGCTCAAGGTTTCATAAGAACATGAAATCTAGAATATTCACTAAGAAATACTAAAATGTCTGATGAGATTATTGTGTTTTGTTTCTCGTCATTTTGCTGCATCAAATCAGCTTTTCTTAGGTTACACTGGTATCTGTTGCCAAACCATCCAAAGTTTATTGAAAAAAATACATTGAAAACCTTCAGTATGACGTCATTAAACAAGGCAGTTGCATTTCCAGACCAGCAGGGGGCGTTGAAGTAGGTTTTTACACAGAAGGAATTTGCTTTTGTGTTTGTTATAACAATAAACAGGAAATAAAATTGATTTTTAAAAGAGCACTACAAAAGCCAAGAAGTATTGGAGACAGGTCTGGCTCCCCAACAGCCTACATCCGGTGAGTCAGAGCTTCACATGTAGACCGAGAATCTGGAAAAGGAGTTGATGGAACAACACAGGGATGGAAGTCTCTGGACTACTAACAAAGGTCAACATATCATCTGCATAAAGCAGCCGGGGACGTTAGGAGCTAGACGAAGGGCTCGTTCTAGAGTGAGAGCCGGGGAGGTGGGGTGCATCCAGAGTTTTAATATTTGTAAATATAAATAATGCTTTTTATTAATGGGATTTTGCGGGGTGGCTCTGTTCTGATATTCTAATTATGTGTAATTCATCACATTAATGTTATTTGAAAGTTTATAGAAGTACATGTGATAGAAGTGATGTTTTTCTCTTTTGGTTTCGTATTTGTATTGATGGAAGATGGACGTTATATTTGTTTGACAAATACACGTTTCATAATAATCAGCCACATTAAAAAAGATCTATTTATTGGATATTTCAGTTTGATGGTTATATACTTTATTACTCAATACGAGTAAAAATAAAGTAACTGTCTCAACAATGCTTTAACTTATAAAATAATAAATAAAAAAGAATAAATATAAAATAATAACATTTAACTGAGACTACAACAACAAAATCTGATTTACTTTTGTTTCGTGGATCAGTGGTCGTGTCAGCTGGAGGCTCTCAGCACGTTTGAACTACAGTGACACTTCAGATACTTCAGACAGGTAACAGCATCACACCTGTCCTGATAGGTGAAGTCCTCCCAGGTGTTGGTCTTTAGTGTGTGTATGTCGTTACCTGGAAACGGAGGATGATGGTCCAGATGAGGCCCAGCGTCAGTCGGTGGTTTCCGTCCACGATGTCGTGGGAGCCCATGTTCTCCAGGTGAACCCTCTGTTCCTTCAGGAACTGCAGAGCTTTGTCCACGTTCTCCAGACAGTGAATACGCATCCGGCCTTTGGTGGGTTTTGGCTGCAGAGAAAAACAGAGACGAAGAAAGAACAGTCAGGACAGCTTTTCACCTGCAGTTCCTCTACTGTCCACCAGGTGCTGCTGTGATCAAACTCTGACTCTGTTGAAGTGAATGAGAAAACCTCCAACTTCTCTCTACAAATACATTTTTCACAATAAAAGACCCATAAAGAAGAAATTCAGGCTTAAAGAGATTTATGTTTTATGAAAGATATCATAGCAAGTGATAAAACCAAACCATTGCCGCAGAGACCAGGTGGGATCAGACCCAGGTTTGGTTTAACACAGGATGTGGAGAAAACTGACCATCTTCCTGGCCCTGAATGCAGCAGAGGAAATGAGTGAACAGTAAAGTGTCCTTGGTCTTCAGGAAGGGGTGGCAGCAGCTGGACGCCAACCAGCAAACTCCAATCTCTTATCTGGACGAGTCCACCAGCTCCACCGCACTGTCCGAAACTCTAACGAGCTCCAGTTGTTAAGGAGGAAAACAGGAAGTAGGACACACCTGGTTCAGCTCTCACACAATTAAAGCTGTGAGTGAAATCACTCCCTCTGAACCATGACAACTGTCCAACACTGCATGTAAGACTCCCGTAGAGACTGGTGCTTTATATAGAGCCTCAAAAGTACAACCATACTGTCCACAGCAGAAACTCTTCAGATAAATACTCCTTGATAATGTAGATGTGTAAATCAGCTGTCAGTTATGATGTAAAATGATGATGATTCATTCATGTGTCTGCTCATTGTAGAGAAAGTAGAGACTGTTTGTTATGTCGGAAAGAGTTAATGAGCGAACGATTAATGAATGAAGAATCATTTTATCAGGAGAACGACTACAATACCCAGCAGGCTCTGCTGCAAACAGACTACACTACCCAGCAGGCTCTGCTGCAAACAGACTACAATACCCAGCAGGCTCTAACCAAGGAGTGTCACTCTGTCTGAAATCCTTGACTTGTTAGGCTTGTCTGAGATGAGCCAGACCGACGCAGACCTGCACAGTTTTGGTCGACGTCTTGTTGAGTGAATTGCATGATGGGTAGTGAATTTGTCCGACTTGCTCTGGATGCTCGCCTGCGTGAGACTTGGAAGTCTTGCGGGCCAAAGACGCACGCCGGTAAGAGCCGGAGTCTCTCTTCACGGGGTGTTGATGAAACTCTCCAATTGGCTGCGCTAAAGTTTTACATCACCACTCACAACATATTCTCAAATTTAGAAACAAAATCACCCCGAGAGGATAACTTTATTGGAAAGAAGTTTAGTTAGTTATGTCACCTAAAATCCATCCAGTGAATCTATAACGTGCTGATGGAAGTTGGCAGAAAGTAGTACCCCCGAGAGATGTGTACTCTGTGTATTTAGTGTGTACTGTACCAGTCTCTCTCCTGATAGGACCTCCAGCAGTTTGATCAGCATGCGTCCGTCTCTCAGGTCCATGTAGAGGTCTGTGATCCTGCAGGAGACTCTGGACAGGTGAGAGTTCACCCACTTAGTGAAGGTCTTCTTCTGCACCGCCTCACGCTCATCTGTGCGCGCACACACACACACACACACACACACACACACACAGTAAGTTAGTCCAGCAAACTTTGAGTTCTGTTTTTCAGCCCTGAGTAGTGTCTGCAGGTATTCCCAACAACCTTTACCAATAAGGTAGGCAGCCTGTATGTAGCCTGAGAGGCAAATCTGAGGTCAAACAACCCACTGAACCGTGGTGTCGGGACAGTAACATGATGTTCAGAGCGACAGAACGATAACCTGGAAGCTTCCCGGTGTCTGAAGGTCACACTGAGGACGTCTCAGACGGAAAGACAACAAATGGGACACCCAGTCCAATCAATAATCAATAGACAGAGCTTTGGCTTTCAGCTGGGAAGTCATCTGATGTCAGCAGCGAAGGCATCTGGGCTTCATGATGTTTCTCTCTGTTTTCTTAAAGGGTTATTTTGGTGTTTGACCTTTGACCCAGAGGAAGCAGGAAGGATGTGAAACGTAAATGAATTCAACAGCAGTCAGGAAGTTCCCTTCGTTCAGCAGAGAGCCAATCAGTCTGATGAAACCTTTTATATTAATTACTTTTACTTCACACACAGTTGATGCAGGATTTTACTTGTAACACAGTACTTTTACATTTCGTAGCCTTCCTGTTGTGGTGAATAATTAAGTCCCGCCCCTAGCTTCCTGTTTGATGAGTTGTCACATGACTGACGTCTGTGTCATTGACACTGACTTTGACCTGCAGGTCAAACCCAGCAGATGGAGACCAGACAGATTAGTCCAGGCCCCGCCCACTGACAGAAGACATATTGATTATTGATCGATCAGAATCCACACAGTGCTGCTGTCTGAGAGCAGCTCTGAGCTGAATCTTCAAACAGGGCTTCACTCACTCACACTTTATTATTATCATTACTTCCTGTGGGATGTGGTCGTTTTAGCTTCCACTAGACCTTCAAAATAAAACTCCATCACATAGAATTTGTTCACACTGGTAGGATTTAATAACTTTAAAGTGAGCTTACTTTGCATTAACATCTCTATAATGTTTTATAATATTCCTACAGTCATTTAGAATATTTCTGTCATCAGTCTTCTATTTTGACCTTGTGACTTTATTCGCCTTTAATTAGTATTAACGAATCGTCAAATGTTCTGTTGTCGCTACTTTATCTTCTGTCAATAAAGTGTGAAATGAACCCAGACCTGTTGTGTATGGCTGTGAGCTGCCTTTGTAGTGTTTGTGCACTTGTAAGTAATAACTGAGTGTGGATCTGGGGTCAGCTTTGTCTCCCTCACTTTCTGTTTCAGCTGAGAAGGTAAGATCAGCTGGATGAGGCAGTACCGTCTTCTTTTTAGTGAAGGTGCATGGCTATAAGGTTGTGATGTCACAACTATACAGCCACGCCCCCAGCAGGTCATCTGCTCCAATCACAGCACGCCCACCAAGTACAGGGACGCTCCTCCACCTGCTCCGTCTGTCTGAGTTACTCGTCTCTGCAGAAAGTGCTTTTTTGAATGTGAAGGAAAGTTGGTCGTTTCTTGATGGATAGGTGGCTTTACCTGTTGCTAGAGTAATCGCTAACTACTGCTAACTGTAGCTGCCCATAGCTAGTTAGCTCAGTTAGCCGTGCAGCTGTGCTAACGGTGTAAACACCAACACTCCCGCGGTGCTCCGAGCTCCCAATCCGGACAGATTCAGCTAAGCTAATAGGACTGCTAGCTGCACGGCTAACTAGCTAACGGCAGCTACAGTTAGCAGCAGTTAGCAGCTACTTTCTAAAGCTTTCTGTCCATCAGGAAACTCCGTAAATCACCGAGAGCTGAGGCAGAGCAGCCGGAGGACATCAGAGGGAAAACCAGAACACATTTTCTCCATAAAATGATGGAGTTTCACCAAAATCAGTGAATAAAGTTGTGTGTTTTTGTACAGTAATCAGTGAGGCCCAGTCCCCAGAAACGTATTGGTTCCCAAACAAGCCTACAACGTTGGTGTTAGCATCTATCAGACAGCATTTCTGACTTCCTCCATTTTCACACAAAAGTCAAATTTCCTGAGCTGATAAAAAGCAGCAGAAGAAAAAAACTCAGAGATAAACTTTAAAATAAAAAGAGGGGATTAAAGTGACTGACCAGAGCAGGTGGTGTTCAGATCAGCTTCAGACTGAATCTACCAGATGACAAAATGAGGGCGATGTGAACAGTTTGCAGTCAGTGTTTTACAGTCTCATGTTAGTGTTACATTACAAGTTTGTGTTGTCAGTTTATAGTTTGATGTTTCTGGAGTGTCGCTGTGTGTTCAGCAGTAAACTCTGTTTAAACTTTAACTACGAGCAGCTGAACCGCCGTAGGTCAAAGGTCACCGACCACTTCAACCTCATCCACTGGTACAACTTCCTGCCGCAGCACAGAGAGCTCCGGCAAAACAATTCAACCAAGTTCAACTTCCACTGCAACACTGTTGACCAATCACACACTGCAACCAGACACAGCTGTGCCGATTTATTTCAGTCCTCTCAGAAGCTGAACGCCTCAGAAACAATCACTGAATAAATCCTTTCAATCACATCTGAAGACTTTTTCTAGAACATTTCTAGATTTCTAGAAAATCCTTGAAATGTTTTGAACTTTTTCAGCTTCTCAGTTTTCAGATATTTTTAGTCAAATAAGAAAAACAGAACAAAGAGGAGAAACATTCATCCGTCATCAGCTCATCACCCCAATCTGACCAGTGCAAACGAAACCAGCATCTCTCCCCTCCCTCTGCTGCTGTGACCGCTGACCTCAGCTTCGGGTCTCTTCTTCTTCTTCTCTTCTTACCTTGGAGCTGTTTGAATCGACCCTCCAGCTGGTTGTAGTTGAACTGCAGCTGAGCCGAGTCCACCGACGCCCACTCCACCTCCATCACAGTCCCAAATATTCACAACTAATAAAGAAATACACCTCCAGAAAAGAATCCAACACCAGAGGAAAACAAGTCCTGAAGAAATAAAAGCTCCTCCTGTTGAGATCAGCTCACTGAGAGCTCAGAGATCAGGGTCATAGTCGAGTCTGCCGGCGAAACAGTGAAAAACTGAAGAAATCTCTGCAAAACTGGAAAACTAAGAGAAGCACACATCAGACTTGCTGCTCATTCTGTGCTGAACACCAGAAATAAAAACCTTCTGTGAGGTGAAAAAATAGGCTTTTTTAAAAGTGAACAAATTCTAATAAGCAAAATCCCCAAAAACTGACTTTTAAATCACAGAAATATAGAATAAAACTGGACTCACAGCTAAAACACGAAGACAGAAGACGTCCTCGTGTTTTCAGGAGGTGAAAGAAAAAGAGTCCAGAGGTCAAAGTGACGCTCGCAGGACGAGTGAGTGTGTGTGAGTGTGTGAGTGAGTGTGTGTGTGTGTGTGAGTGTGTGTGTGCAGCAGCTAAATGCTGCTCATTCTTCTTCTGCTGCTGATTTCTTCCTGCTCTGACTGATCGTTCTGTTCGTCTCAGACAGTTAAAAACATTAAAACTGTATCTTATAAAAATTAAATCAAAGGAACCAAATATGATCAGAAACACAGAGAGTTAAAGGGGGGGGTGTAATAATGGAGTGTGTCTAAGTGTGTGTGATGGGGAAATGGGATTCACCAATCAGCCAATGGCATTACAGCTTGACAATGATGTCATCAGGGGGTTAAACGGTAGGGAGGGGAGGGGCGGGTGTTTCCCTTCATTGTTCCTTCACATTCCTGACTGAAGGGCAGGAAATAAGAAACAAATATACACACACACGCCAAAAGTCAACTACGACTCCCAGGATGCATTTCACTAACAACCCTAACCTGAACATCCTAGAAACACCTAGCAGCCAGTGAGCAACCTCCTCATTAACAGCTGATTGGGTCCTGACAGGTGAGGTGTTGGTACTCCACAGACACACCTGCAGCTACGAAAAGAATCGAAAAACTGGAGGGGCAACACAACCCAAACCACCCGAACCACAACCCAAACCACAACCTGAACCATGTTCCAAACCACAACCTGAACCACAACCTGAACCACCCGAACCACAATCTGAACCATGTTCCAAACCACAACCTGAACCACAACCCAAACCACAACCTGAACCATGTTCCAAACCACAACCTGAACCACCCGAACCACAATCTGAACCATGTTCCAAACCACAACCTGAACCACCCGAACCACAATCTGAACCACCCGAACCACAACCCGAACCACAATCTGAACCATGTTCCAAACCACAATCTGAACCATGTCCCAAACCACAACCTTAACCACTCAAACCACAACCTGAACCACTCAAACCACAACCTGAACCGCCCAAACCACAACCTTAACCACCTGAACCACAACCCAAACCACAACGTGAACCATGCCCGGCCCTCAGTGGAGTCTGAGAGACTGTAATAATGAACAGTGTGTTCGGGGCCGCCTGACTGGCTGATTCCTGCTGTATTAGATTAACTGAGTATCGTCGTCTGATGTCAGACAGCAGACTGACGGAGCCATGTGATCAGCTGATTGGACGGCAGCATGACTGAGTGGGCGGAGCCATGTGATCAGTTGATCGGACTCGGACTATGAGTCTGTTCTACAGGAATCGAACCTGCGAGCGTCACAACGCAGAGCTGAATGTCAGCTGAGGATGAGCTCAGAGGGAAAACATGCAGAGAAATCACATCAACCATCAGCGAGGCAGCAGAGCGCCAAGCATGCTGGGAGTCTGACCTCATCCCTTCACAATAAAATACGTGAGAGCTAATCCCTTCACAATAAAATACATACATACACCTGACATCCATCAGATGTTTGTTAGAAATTAAAACGACACTGATTCAGTCAACTCAGCAGAAAGTATGTTTGGCTTTCTGTCCACAGAATGTGATGTCATGTGTGTCGGGTCATGTGATGTGGTTTGTGCCCAGACCACTGGCTGCCCAGGACGCCTCTTTGTTTACACACTTTCACCTGACACTTTACTGCCATCTAGTGGTCTGACTGTATGAAATATATACTGTATGATATATACACCGATCAGGCATAACATTATGACCAGTGAATAACACTGATTATCTCTTCATCATGGCACCTGGGATATATTAGGCAACAAATGAACATTTTGTCCTCAAAGTTGATGTGTTAGAAGCAGGAAAAATGGGCGAGCGTAAGCATCAGAACTGGACCACGGAGTAATGGAAGAAGGTGGTCTGGTCTAATGAATCACGTTTTCTTTTACATCACGTGGATGGTCGGGTGCGTGAGCGTCGCTTACTTGGGGAACACATGGCACCAGGATGCCCTATGGGAAGAAGGCAAGCCGGCGGAGGCAGTGTGATGCTTTGGGCAATGTTCTGCTGGGAAACCTTGGGTCCTGCCATCCATGTGGATGTTACTTTGACACGTACCACCCACCTAAGCATTGTTGCAGACCATGTACACCCTTTCACGGAAACGATATTCCCTGCTGGCTGTGGCCTCTTTCAGCAGGATAATGCGCCTGCCACAAAGCAAAAATGGTTCAGGAATGGTTTGAGGTGTTGACTTGGCCTCCAAATCCCCCAGATCTCAATCCAATCGAGCATCTGTGGGATGCGCTGGACAAACAAGTCCGATCCATGGAGGCCCCATCTCGCAACTTATAGGACTTACAGGATCTGCTGCTAACATCTTGGTGCCAGATACCACAGAACACCTTCAGGGGTCTAGTGGAGTCCATGTCTCCATGACCAACACAATATTAGGCAGGTGGTCATAATGTTATGCCTGATCGGTGTATATATGTATATATATTTTTTTTTTCGTGTATATATATTGTTTTATTTGTTTGTTTTCAAACGTCTGGAGTTTCCACTCAGGTTTGTTTTGTTGCTCAGTGAATACAGTTTGAATTGGCAGCAGGATTATTTTCTACATATGATGCAGAGATGGAGCCCTCTGGTGTTGATATGCAGTTCAGGCACATGAAGGAGACTGCTGACACTGAGTCAAACACAAAGAACCATGACAAGAAAGATTCAAAGTCATTAAAACAAACACTAATACAGTCATTGATGCACAGAAAATTAAACATTACTATGTTAGTATGCGGGTGTGGTCCGACCCATGAGTACTGAGTACTCATGTAATAATGTAGTAATGACTGCTGAGTACTCATTTTATAATGTAGTAATGACGGCAGAGTGCTCGTGTAATAATGTAGTAATGACTGCTGAGTACTCATGTAATAATGTAGTAATGACTGCTGAGTACTCATTTTATAATGTAGTAATGACGGCAGAGGGCTCGTGTAATAATGTAGTAATGACTGCTGAGTACTCGTGTAATAATGTAGTAATGATGGCTGAGTACTCACTGATGTAATAATGTAGTAATGACGGCTGAGTGCTCGTGTAATAATGTAGTAATGACGGCTGAGTACTCGTGTAATAATGTAGTAATGACTGCTGAGTACTCATTTTATAATGTAGTAATGACGGCAGAGTGCTCGTGTAATAATGTAGTAATGACTGCTGAGTACTCAGTTTATAATGTAGTAATGACGGCAGAGTGCTCGTGTAATAATGTAGTAATGACTGCTGAGTACTCGTGTAATAATGTAGTAATGATGGCTGAGTACTCACTGATGTAATAATGTATTAATGACTGCTGAGTACTCACTGATGTAATAATGTAGTAATGACGGCTGAGTGCTCGTGTAATAATGTAGTAATGACTGCTGAGTACTCATTTTATAATGTAGTAATGACGGCAGAGTGCTCGTGTAATAATGTAGTAATGACGGCAGAGTGCTCGTGTAATAATATAGTAATGACTGCTGAGTACTCATTTAATAATGTAGTAATGACTGCTGAACTCACTGATGTAATAATGTAGTAATGACTGCTGAGTACTCACTGATGTAATAATGTAGTAATGACTGCTGAGTACTCATGGGTCGGTCGCGGTGTCACAGCTGGTGTGATCCCGTCGCATGATGATCTCTAGTTGTCCATGTTTAGTCTTTGTTGTCCTTTGTCTCTGCCATCTTTGTTACAGATGGACGTCATTTAAATGAACTTAAGGTGGTATTTTAGGGCGGCGGGGGTCCTACCTGCGAGCGCCTTGATGCGGGAGCGTTCGAAGAGGCGGGCTGAGCTGTTCTCATTGTCCCAGTCGTCGTCCCAGCGGTTGTTGACCGTGTCGTTGCTGCTGTACTGCTGCTGCAGCTCCATGTGGTCGTACTCGGCGGCCACCGTCGTCATCATGACCTTTCACCTCTGACACACGCCTCAATGTCAGCGGAGACACGTCCACATCGGCAGCTTCAGGCCGAGCCCTGCAGAACGACACGCAGACAGGAAGTCAACAGGAGGACATTAAAGGAAAGAGTAAGAACCAGGATTAACAGTCAGCCATCTTCTTCTAGATGTTCACTAAAGAAATATCACAACCTTTTCCTAAGTTTTAGCTTCTCTCAAACAAAACCCAGACATGATGCTGAAGTAATGCTAATGCTAATGCTAGGTGAGCAGGAAGTGAGAGTGAGCTGTTCTGTTCAAACATCCAGAGTTTAGAAGTGAGAGTTACTCTGTTATATCACTTTAGAGCAGAGTGACACGGACACAGCGGACATGTAAACGGTGCTTTTTCTTAGATTCTAAGAACAACACAACAGGAAACTGACAAAAACAAAGATGTGACTAAAACTAATAAACATTAGTACACAACAACAGCAATATACAACATGTTAACTCCTCAGGTTACAGTACAGTTTTAACAGACAGTCAGACGTCTGTTCTGTTCTCAGCTGCTCCATTAAATCTTGTTTTACTTTGATAAATGTCATTAAATCCTCATGTTTACATTCGGAGCGGCATGCCGACAAAGGACCAACCGGGGGCCACTAAAGGCTGAGTGGTCTGTCTGCCTACATGGGGCCGTCGGTGAGCCGCCACCCCGCTAGCTGTTAGCTTGGCACTCTCTGATGAGTTATAATAAATGTGTTATTAAGTGTTTACATACTACTCATGAAGGCTGAATAGTGTTTCCATAACAACTTTAAGAGAGAAGTCAACTACATATCCCAGAGAGCATTGCTGTAAGAATCCTCTAATCAGAGAGCTGCAGACTCTGTTGCTGTGCCGCTGATGGCGGGCTGACGTCGAGAGTTTGATATTTGTAGAAGTTGATGGATAAATTCAAAAATTGGAATCACTTCACGTTCAGATTTCGGTTCAATTTTGGACTGAGTGCAGCCGAGGCTCATGGGTAATGTAGTATCGAGGGGTATTCTACAAACAAAATCTGAAGGAACGGCTGGATTCCCGAGGACATTTAGTGAAATATTTTCTGGTGTGTTTTAGCGCCACTGCGTCTCTCTGAGTGTGATGTCATGATGTGTGTGATGTCGTGCTGAGAGCAGCCACGCTCAGCTCCCATTGGCTGATGTGTCAGCTGACCGGAGCTAATGGAGGAAGTCAACAGCTCCATCACATCAGAGTTATCGGACTGAGCAGCAGAAGGAGCCATTACAGCACTCAGACATCCAGAGGACGTCCTGAGGGACCCAGCCTCCATTAATGGATCTGACTTCCCAGAATCCTCTGCTGGATGATGGAAACAGATCTCTGATCAGTCTGACAGGCTGAGTCGGCAGCAACATCACAGGAAGACAACAGGTCAGAGGTCAGAGGTGGGTGGTGTAGCCAAAAAAGTAAAAGAAGTGTTAAAATAGAAGAATGATTCTGCCTCTGATCGATTCCATTGGAAGGAATTTATTTTTAAATCCTTTATGGTTCGGTCACATTACATTTAAGGTGTACAAGTATTCACTCTGTCTCCTGTTCACTTCTATTGGACAAATTCTGTTTCCTGTTTGGCTGCGATCTTCAGCATGGCAGAAGTGTTTGGAAATGAAGAAGTTATTATTCTAGTGTGTTTTATCACTATATTAACAAATGATCACACTACAAACTGCAGCGTCGCTCTGATCGATGTTTATCTATCATCTGTAACAGAAACGTGACATCACGCCCTCTTTGGGTCGAGTTATCCTGTATGACATGAGGATGACAGAGAGCCAGCAGACCTGGGATCAGCAGACCACCTGCCTCTTCACATAATGAGCAGGAATGCATAAAATAACACATAACAGCAGCGTGACGAATGTATTGTATTATTATGTATGAAGTATTAAAACTACTCCAACACGTACCATTTACTGAAGTACAACCACCCAAACGGGACGCACACATTCAAAAAGCAAGTACACCTCCTCTCCTGCCATTAAGTTAATAACATACACCACCTGGACAAAAGTAGGTGGACAGCTGAACATTCCCTCCCCATGCTATAATTGACTCCTGTCCTGTCCACATACTTTTGGCCACAGAAACATCAGCAGTGACGACAGCGGATTTCATAAAGGAGGTGAGTGAACCTGACACACTGGACCGGGAGACCGAGCTGCAGCAAAACATCATTTTCATTTTCAGTGAATCTGTCAATTATCTTTCAATTAAAGCTGCAGTGCAGACTTTCACACGAAACACAGAAGTTCCTCACACCGGAGAAACTCGAACCAACAAAACTATTTAAACTGCTGAAGGTCAATTTTCTGTTAATCCACAAATCAGCTGATTGATCTTTTCAGATCAACTTTCACGAGTGGAAATAAAATGTGGTAAAAAATAAAACTGAACACTTGACTGAATACATAAAATATGAATCTGTACGATTTTAATATTCTCAAAGAGTAAAGTAAGAAACATAAATGTTATAAAAGGCAGAAAAATTTAAACAGGTTCCAGCTATTCCCTGAAAAAGAAGCTATTTGGGGATAAAAATAGAGCAAATTGTCCCTGAGTGAAAACTGAGAGGCTGAGAGGAGGTATAAAGGTTTAAAGAGGAGGTGGAGGGGTGGGGGGCAGGAAGTGTTAGCGGCCCCCACCCTCTCCCTCTGGGTTTCTGTCTGTTTGGGTTCACATCGCTCCACATTCTCCAAACATGACGACAGCAGGAACAAAAACTCACAGAGAACCTCCCCATCCACAACACCCCCCACCAGGAAGTCACAGCCCCCACACCCTGTTTAAACTGACCCCCCCAGCAGACATCAGCAGACTGATACACAGTAATCAATACTTCTAAACTAAAACTATATTAAACACTATCAGTTACAGTGTGTTTGTTAGAAGAACAATCCTCCCGAGAGTAGCCTAGCTTAGCACAAACACTGGAAGCAGGGCAGTGTTTCCTAGTAATTAGCCAGACTCTGGCGGCCCACCAGTTTCACAATGAACCAAAATAATTTTACACTTCTCATAATAACATAAAAGATCTGCTGCATCCGAGACACCGAGGTTAGCGTTAGCTAACGTTGCTATCCACTGCAGTTACCATCTAGTCCAAACACAAGTTTATCATTATCAATGTACGACAGCAAACAGTCACTGCAGAAGTTATCGTTGATAACTAAAGTTAATCTAACGTTAGCTAAGTTAGCGTTAACGTTAGCTGTCAGTCTCCTCCTGTCGACTGATATATCCGGCCCTGTACTGAAGAAAAAGCTGTTTTTGGGAGCCGATTGTCCGTCTCAGTCCAGTTTATACACAATGTGAGACAGAGGTGGACAGATGGACGTGGACTAAAGTTTCTTCAGTGTTATACTCTTCATATCTATACAACCAACGTGTTTATGATTAATCAGAATCAGAATCAGAAATACTTTATTGATCCCCAGGGGGAAATTGTACAGTACCGGTGCTCCCATTCAAGATTAGAAAGTAGCATAATTTAGAGCTAAAAGTATGTACAAAATATAAAAATAAGAATAGAAAATAAAAATATATAAACTGTTTACAAGAACACAAAGTTCTTAATTTTGCTCTCAAAGTGCATCAGATTGATGTGTTTAACTTTAAAATGAAGAGCATTTTCTTACAGAGGAGCATGTCCCCAGACCCCCTTAGAGGGTCCGAGGTCCACCCACCACATTCTCACATGATCCTGTGGGAAACACTGCAGGGAGAAACTGTTCAATCAAAAACTATTAAGAAAAAGAAAGAAATGAAATCAGTTTAGAATTTACTAGTTTTGCCATTTTGTTACCATGAAGGGTATTAAAGTTATGCTAACATTAATTAACATGTTCAATTTAGAGAAGCCTTTATGTACAAATCAGATTACTATTTTAATTCATTCATTCATCTCTGTGTCCAGTACAGAGATAGGACAGGACCCGATTAGCCTAGCTTAGCACAAAGACTGTCAGCAGGGACACTGCTAGCCGGTGTAGCCATAAAACCGCTAGCATAATCAATGTTATATTCAAGCTGGAGTGGACATTTTTATGTACATTCACTACATTAATGATGACAGGGGGACTATCACCACATGTAGGCCGTTTTGCACACACCGTGAATCTGGCATCCCAGAAGGGGTTGGGAGAGAACCAGAGTCGGGAAGGGGGTCACTTTGTTCCACCGGAGTAAGACTGCAGCAAGACGTGCTTCCGCGAGGACAGTGTTTGTGTCCTCCTGATTTACATGTTGTAGGTTGTTAGCTAACAAGCTAATCAGTCAGTCTTAAAGCATAAATGTGCTTCCCCGCACAACCAGTGTCTCCACCCCCCCTCACATGGTCCCACACTATGTAGCTACGCTGCACCTCCAGTGGAGTCTGGTGTGTGTATGTGTGTGTGTGTGTGTGTGTGTGTGTGTGTGTGTGTGTGTGTGTGTGTGTGTGTGTTGGGTGGGGGGTTGTTGAACAAATGGCTGTGACTCTGAGCTTCTCAGAGCACAAAAAAATCCTGAAATACTCTCAAACATTCTTGAGAGCCTGACAGTCACAGCTGAGGAAACACACACACACAGGGCAGCCGGTGTATGTCACCTGTCTCCCAGCAGCAGCTGTCTCACAGGATGCCCACCACAGGCAGACAGGCAGACAGACATGTGAGGAACGTCTCGCTTCAGTCCGTCTGATCAGTGATCTCTAGAGGAGCTGGTAAACAAGATTGAGACAACTGCTCTGGGACGGGTAAACAGGAAGTAGAACGCTGCCATGGAGTCAGTCAGTTAGCTGTTTTTTAGCCCATATTTGTTCACATTTAGCTGAATCAGCTGTTAGCAGCTCCTGTCTGCAGTGTCCTCATGGACGGACAGACAACCATCACTGATCACTGAGACACTGAAGGCAGGTTCTGCAGCGTCTTTCTCACTGATGTCTGAGCTGATTTCTGGAGGTTTATTCTGATGGACATCAGAGATGATGATCTCCTCTAGAAGTGGAAGTCACGCTGAAGGATTCAATCACAGTTTGAAGTCCTCTGTGCCAAGCTAAGCTAACCAGCTGCTGGCTGTAGCTTCATATTTACCGTACAGACATGAGAGTGGCATCAATCTGAAGATGCTCAGTACATTTAAGACAAGCTGGAATGAATGACATTAACTTACTGAACCGGGATTCATCTGTTAAATCAGCTCAGACTGGTTTTAAACGTCCGGATTAAAAGCACCTTTGTGACGTTAAACCAGACCTGAAACACTGAACCCAGATCACAGAAGAAGAAGACAGAGGCAGCAGAGGTGTTTCATGGACACAGAGCAGCTGTTATCAGACAGAAATCACCTCATAAACAAAACCAAAGAGAACCGCCTGACAGGACCGTTACAGGATCAGGTACAGGTTTACTTCAGGACACCATCAGTTAGATGAACAGTCGACTGTTTGTGTTCCAGAAACAGCAGAAGAAGAATGACCTCACTCCACTGAACAGACCGGGTGGAGTTATTGGATTTATGAACACACACACTCACAAAGTCATTTCCTGGTTAGCTGACCACACCCTTCAACACACAGCTGCTCCATCACACTGATCTGTGGTCAGTAGAAACTCACTGAACTGATCCGACTTCAACAAGAGAATGAAACACATTTCTGCTGAATCACACTTCAAGAACGGGTTTGTGTGAAACTCATCGTAGGAATACACGATTCCAAAAACATCTGCGGTTATTTATTTCTCTTGACATCATTGTAAATGATCCACAGAGACCTCCTTCAAGGACGCTAAATATGAAGCTACAGCCAGCAGCCGGTTAGCTTAGCTTAGCACAAAGACCGGAAACAGGGGGAAACAGCTAGCCTGGCTCTGCCCAAACTCATAAACCAGATTTAAGGTGTTAATCAGTGATTACTGAATATCTGATGGTTTATAAAATCTGCCAAATTCATAACAGCTGAATCTAAGCATCCCGCAGACTTGCCGACTTAACAGACGTGTTCTCAGGAAGTCTGTCCGAAAGTCCACAAGGGTCTTGAACTTCCAGAGAGTCCACTTGGGGTGCAGACTTCACAAGACTTGGCTTGGAAGATTACACGTAGTTCATAGCAACATGGACTGTACTTTGTTGTAACGTTCACGGCTTCTTCATAGTTATACAACAACAACAATAACAATAATAATAATAATATAATTGTCTTCATGTCAGAGTTTTATAATTCCTCCTTCCTGATCCTAGTTTGTCTTCAGTGCAGCTCGTGAGACAATATGGCCTCTCACAGCCTTTAAGAGCTTCTTCTTCTTTCTATGTGGGTTTTACTGCAGCTCTAAAAACAGGCCCCTGCTGGGTAGGTCTGAGACCTCCACCTGAGGATAGGTCTGAGACCTCCACCTGAGGATAGGTCTGAGACCTCATTATTGATTCTTCTTCCAGTTATTTGTTTCATCAACATTTAGAATTCATTCAGAGTGATTCAAACAGTCCAGAAACCACAAACAGGTCCAGTTCAGATTCCCAGCAGTGAAGCCAGGCGCCCATCCCTCAGCTGTTTATCTACGGTCCGTCCTAATCAATAACATCTGACTGATCTGAGGCCTGAACAGCTGATCAAAATGAAGATGTCGATGTTTATGCATCAAAGATGAGATAAAATCTCAATACTGGTAAAACATGTGGAAGACTGAGATCATAAATAATGGTTAATAATAAAGGTTAACGAAGCCATTAAATGTTTTGTTTGCGTTCCAGGAAGCTGTTAAAGAACATTTCTCCAAAGTTGTGTACAGAAAATGACTGAATGCAAATCATCACATTAAAGAGCTCGAAGCTGCGACTGTTGAACATGAAGATGAACACGTTTCTGATTAAATTAGCACTATTAGCACTATTAGCACTAGCGCTGGTTCTTTGGCGGTTGGAACATAAACAAGTAAATATTGCTGTCTGAAACACAAAGTCTGTTTAGTGTCTTCTAGCAGGTTCTTTGTCTCGTGTTGTATTGACATGGTTCAACCTTCTGAAACTTGTCTGCTGCTGCACCCTTTCTTTGGGTGGAGGTCGGGGTGTTATTACCTCTTAGACCCCCCCCCCTGTAGCCGGCCCTGCATGACAACACAACGGTTCTGTCGAGTTACACAGACCTCCATGAAGGAACCTGAGGGAACCTAAATGTTTGCAGGGACTCGCGTAACATCAGGAACACGTATTTTGTGGGGATCTGGGGGTATGTGGGACACTGAGGCCTGCTCAGTCCAGGACCTGACCACCATCAGTCCTGCTGTATGTTTTCCTGCATTTTCTCCTCAGCTCTCTGTCGGCGTGTGTTGAACTGCGCACCGGCCTGCAGAGCCTCTCACAGCCGGACACAGCAGCTGCAGGCCGGACACATCCCGCTCATTCTACCGCTAACAGATAAACACCCGCAAATGTGCGCTGAGAGTGTTTTAGTCGCTGAGACGTTCCGGTGTTTATTGTCCTGAACACACACATTAACACGCACATCACCACCTTCTCCCGCGGCCACGCCTGTTTTTGCGTCCGTGCATGGCGCACCGTTATTATCCTCCATCCTCCTGCCGAGACAAATGGCTGCTGGCGGGCGGAGGGACGCGCAGCGGACATGCGGGCTGAGGCGCACCGCGGCACGGCTACAGAGAGCGGATCCGGTCGGGAGAGAGGACCGGGCCTCCGGGAAGACTTTCTGCCTTGGACCGGAGCAGAAGAGTCGGATCACCCAGATTCAGCCGAGCCTCCTCCGACATGAAGCGAAGTTTGCGGAGGATCCGAGGCTTCAGTGTGCCGCTCCGCAGAGCTCCAATCACAGCGCAGCAACAACAGACACACAGTAGAAACAATGGAGACAGAAGAAGAAGACGCTCACCTGCTCAGAAGATCACAGCAAGTCTGCAAACTTCAGCCGAGATGAAGAAGAGTCCGCAAACTGGCATCCGACACGGAGAGGACAGAGCGACAGACAGGGCGACAGACAGGAGGGAGGGGGCTGCTGCTGCTGCTGCTGCTGCAGGGAATGACGGGAAAGAATCCGCACTGCCCCCCTCCTCCTCCCTCACTCCTCCTCCCTCACCCCTCCTCCCCGAGCCTCCTCCCCCTCAGACTCTCTTCAGTCTGCATCAGTGCGGGTCTCACTCAGACTGAGATTCTGGTTTTCATCTTTTATTTCTCTGAGAGGCGTTTGTGCTGCGTTCAAGGATAACTCTGAACTCTAAGCTCCAGCTTTGTGGAAAGTACATTTATCAGTTCGAAGCCCCTCTAGCGCCCCCTAAGGACCGCAGAATTCATTACAGCCACAATCTGAACAAACACCGTCCATCTCAACGAGAGTGGAGCGACACATGCAGTGTTTATCCTGAAGGGGGCGCTAGAGATCATGGAGTCATTCAAGTGTAAAAGGTTCATCCTCTGGAGAGCAGGAACAGATCAACTCGCTGTCTAAATAATTAGATAAAGACCAGATACAGATCTCCTCCTGCACTGTGAAACCGACACCATCCAGGTCTGAGAGTCTGTCCAGCTGGAGCCACATGTGGAGACGACGACCCTCCTCATGATCCTGTGATATCGGCACAAAAACATTGAAACTTTTTTGGATTGAAGTTGCACCTGTTTGACGTGAGATGTGGAACAAAGAAAACAGAAGCAAAGTATCGACAGACTCCCTGTGTTTATTTTTAATATCTACTTTCATATCCACGAATTTAAAAAAACAAACAGACACAACCCACAACCCCTGGACACCATCGAGACTCTAGACACAGTTTGTGCAGCCCGTAGGGGGCGCTCCACTCGACTCCATCCAACCTGACCCCACCTGACTCTGTTTGACTCGACTCCACCAGACTCGCCCTGTCCTGACTCGCTGCCCTCCACAGTCCCCACACTGAGACAACTGTTCGTGTACCAGTCAGGGGACGATGACAGGAAGTGACGTCACATAGTGGGCGTGGCTCTGGTTCAGCAGAGTCAGTGATCATTAATAATAAATGAGCTTAATGTACCTACAGCTTTTACCACTCAGCTGCTGTCAGAAGAAAAACTACGACTGTAGTTTCTTCAGTATGATTCAACTCTGATTTCAGGGCATCTTCTCCATGGCAACAGCTGCTGAGGCTCATGGGTACTGCAGTATTTTATTCCACAGACCAAACTGAGAGAAAAACATGGAACATCTCTGAGTGATGACCAGAACAGACCCTGACCCGCCTGGATCAATGACGACACTTCCTGACCCTCGCTGCTCTCCGATTGGTCGATATGGAAACGTGAAAACATGTTGCTGTTGTGTAAACGGAGCTGTGCTGACAGTCAGCACTGAGCCCATTAGAGTCTGATGGAGCACTTTAATGATGTCTGATGGAAAACACTGAGGCTTAATGAGAGCTGTGATTGGATGAACACGGGTTCCGTACCTGAGTGCTCTGCCTGCTGTCAGGGAGTGTTTTCATATCGATTCAGTCTATAAAACGTTTAAAGTACAAACCGTAGTCCTACACAGTGTCTTCCTGTCACTCTCTCATGATACCTGTCCAGGTTTGGAGGTTTACACAATTAAACAGTGAGCGTGTTTACATGTGCATCACAATCTGTAGAAGACGTTCACGTGGAACATGAAAAACCTGGTTCTTCCTCTCCCCGTTTACATTATTCTAATATTATTCAGGTTTCTGATGGTCTGCATCAGTTTGTCTCTGACTTGTCCAGCTGATCAGCTGTTTCTGAAGCTGATCTCAGTTCAGTTTCTGACTGTTGGGACTCTTGCTGGATTTAGCTTCTCCATCACATCTTCAGTAATGACCTGGATCAGGTGTTTACGGGCCACAGTATCCTGGTCAGTGGTGGAAAGTAACCAAGTACATTTACTCAAGTACTTTGGGCTCTGGGTCATTGTGACGGCAGAATGTTTACAAGCCATCAATCGATCGATTAATGGAGAAAATAATCAGCTGATTCATCCACAATGAAAAGAATCAGTTGCAGGGTCAAGATGAGCTCCACCTCAACCAACTCCAACAGTAAAATCCTGCTTCACATTAATGATGAGGAATAATCATCTAATGATGTAGAACTGGACCGACGCTTCCAGTTCACCCTCAAAATAAAACCACAGCTCACACTTCACGACTCTTTAAACTGCTCCAAACAACACGTCACATTGCACTTTTATTAAACCTTTGCAATAAATAGAAAATAGAGGGCATGGATCACAGATCGCTGGGAAATTAACTGAAGGTTTCATCACGGACGAAAGAGCCGAGAGAGAGAGCAGCTGTCAGAAGTCCAACCACTCCGTCATGTAGATGCAGTTGGACGGAGAGATTTCTCCTCCTTCATGACAGTCGTCAAACACCTAAGGACAGAAAACAGGAAATCGGGACTCAACCATAGAAAACCTTCGATATGGAATGTTCATATGTATATTTAGTATTTTGTGTTACCGGGCAAAGTCCGCAGGGCGTCCTGACGAGGCCGGTGGGTTGGATGACGGGGTTGACGCCGCGGTAAAGCTTCATCTGTCCATCCACGCTGCCCACCGTTCCCTCCTTGGCGGCGATGACAGTCATCTCCACCTTCCCATCGTAGATCAGCGTGTTCAGGATGGTCTCGATGTCGTCCATGGACAGATCCACCTGCAGTCAAACACCTGTCAATCAATCTGGGAGTAACAGCGCTGCATCATACTTGAGGTAACCTGAGTTAGACGTAGATATGAAGGCAAACATCTGCAGGTCATTGTGGGCTGGCCAATTTCAGGTGTGTGATGTCATAAAAGGGGGGCGGGGCAGTGGGAGCATCACCTTGCTGATTCCCAGCTCACAGATGTACTTCCAGACTTCATGCGAGGTGGCGAAGGAGCTGTTCCTCTGAACCATTGGACTCTGTTTGCTGTCCCTCGCCGCTTCAGCCTGAACACTCAAAACAGAGACAAAACAGACTCTACTGAGACCCTACAGAGACTCTCCAGAGACCCTACTGAGACTCTCCAGAGACCCTACTGAGACCCTACTGAGACCCTACAGAGACTCTCCAGAGACCCTACTGAGACCCTACTGAGACCCTACAGAGACTCTCCAGAGACCCTACTGAGACCCTACAGAGACCCTCCAGAGACCCTACAGAGACCCTACAGAGACCCTACAGAGACTCTACAGAGACCCTACTGAGACCCTACTGAGACCCTACAGAGACTCTACAGAGACCCTACAGAGACTCTCCAGAGACCCTACTGAGACCCTACAGAGACTCTCCAGAGACCCTACTGAGACCCTACTGAGACTCTACTGAGACCCTATTGAGCCTACTGAGACCCTACTGAGACCCTACTGAGACCCTACTGAGACTCTACTGAGACCCTATTGAGCCTACTGAGACCCTATTGAGCCTACTGAGACCCTACTGAGACTCTACTGAGACCCTATTGAGCCTACAGAGACCCTACAGAGACCCTACAGAGACCCTACTGAGACTCTACAGAGACCCTACTGAGACCCTATTGAGCCTACTGAGACCCTACTGAGACCCTACTGAGACTCTACTGAGACCCTACTGAGACTCTACTGAGACTCTACTGAGACCCTATTGAGCCTACAGAGACCCTACAGAGACTCTACAGAGACCCTATTGAGCCTACTGAGACCCTACTGAGACCCTACTGAGACCCTATTGAGACCCTATTGAGACCCTATTGAGACCCTGCAGAGAATTTGAGTTACTTGTACTTCACTTGAGCACTTCATTTTCATGTTACTTAATACTTCTACTTCACCACATCTCTGTGGGAAATATGTTCTTTTTACTGCACTATGTATTTTACAGATTCAGATCAATATGATGTTTAATCAACAAACAAACGAAGTAATATCACAGATTAAAGAATCCAGAATAGAAAGTAATTATAATGAGCAGCTGCAACATTAAAGTGATAAACACATGGATGCATCAATAACTATAATCCAGTTATAATATATATATATATATATATTATGCTGACATGGGCCATTCTGCATAATGACTACTTCTACACTGTAGTATTACTACTTTTACTGAAGTAACAGTCACGCTGACTGTGCTGCCACCTGCTGGTCTGACTGATGATGACTATGGATCATTTTAAATCAGAAGAGTCTATTAAGATGTGTCTTTCATATAAAATCAGTTCAATAAATCTGTTTCATCTTCAGAGCTTCAAATTAACTGAATCAATAAATCCGTGAACACCAGTTGTTTGAATAAAGTTTTTTTTGTACCTTGCTCTGCAGGAACTTGAAGCACTGCTGGTTGAGAACTTCGACAAACTCGGACTCAAAGTCCTGGTCGCTGTACCATGCCCCCCCCGTCACCGAGCGGTCCGGCTGCAGGTTGTACAACATGTACACCTTCTTCTTCGACGCCTGCACATAACAAACATGGAGCTGTCAGAGGGGAAACCTCCCATCTCCACAGGACCAGCAGAGTGTCTGGATATCCGCTCTGTAGTTTTCTGTTTGTCGTTCCTTCAGTGAACTCACAGCGACGGATTTGACGGCTTTGATGAGTTTCTTGCTCTCCAGGTTCTTCAGGATCTTGTTGATCTCAGTCAGAGGAAGGTTGCTCTTAAAGCGGATATCTCTGCTCCAGATCCCTGCAACACAAAATACACTTCAGCAACATTTATATCACGCTGCAGTGTTTAAAGCAAGAGTCAGCACACATGTTCCTGTTCACACTGGACTCACAGACCTCTTTAGAACATGTTCCTAATGGAAGTGATGGAGGAGCACGTTTATCTGAAGTGTGAAGCTTCAACAGTGAGTCAAACTCACAGTTCTGTGTTTTTAGAACAAAATTCATTTTTTTATCCCTTCAGCAAGTAAACGCAGTCTGAAAAGAGGAACTAAAATCACTTTAGAAGAAACTGCTGAAGTTCACTTGTATTAACTTCAGATGAGCTTCAGTTAATGTCCAGTATGAACAGGAGGACGTCTGAGCTCAGTCTGGTTGTTGATGCTGAAGTTCCTCCGGTGTTCTGGTTGTTACCTTTGTTTCCTGCGTCCTCGATGACCTGATACACCAGCTTCTCCTGGTTGTCTGAACCTTTCATCTTACTGAAACAACAGACAGCAGATGAGCTGATGTGATGAATCAATTATGTTCAGCTTTAAAAATCAGCTTTTTTAAGTTACGGATGTATAATAATGTTCTTCATGTTACATCTTGTTTGTCTTGAAGACGAACTTCTTCAGTTGAGAGCTGTTGATGTTTGTGAGTCTCTCCTACAAGTTATGATGATTTAAGAACATGAAATATTCGGCTGCACAGATGATAAAAAACAGCTTTCACTGTGTGATGAGAGAGAGACAGAGACAGACAGAGAGACACACACTGAGAAACAGAGACAGACAGAGAGACACACACTGAGAAACAGAGACAGACAGAGAGACAGAGACGGAGACAGACAGACAGACAGAGAGAGAGACACAGGCCGAGAGACAGAGACAGACAGGAAAAATTTACTTTTAAGAGGCAGAAATCTGCTTTCACCGGTTGCTGGAGTGTGTGTGTGTGTGTGTGTGTGTGTGTGTGTGTGTGTGTGTGTGTGTGCATCAGAGTTCCGGCAGAGGGCTTCAGGTGTGTTTACCTGGCGCTCTGAGCGTCCTTCATCCTGTACAGGAGACCTGAACTGTTCCTCAGCAGGTCCAGCTGACCCTGGAACAGGGGAACATGACAGGTTCAGACCAGCTGACGTCATCAATAATAAATCAATCAGAAGCGACCAATCAGAGAGGAGAGAGGTCAGCTGTGACATCATCAGACTGACCAGTGACAGCAGCTTGTTGATGGCCATGGCTCTGTGCTGAGGCTCCAGGTGAGGCATGTCGTTCTGGATCACCTGGTCTGTGATTCCATGAGGAAACTGCTGACACAGCTCTTTGATCCTGCAACACACACACACACACACACACACACACACACACACACACACACACAGACTTCTTGACTTCCTTGTTGAGCAGATATTTCCTCCAGTTTCAGATGAGGATTATTGAGTTGAGTTGTTGTTGTTGTTCTGCAGGACCTTCAGCCTGTACTCATTAGTTTGTTTTACTGTCTGTTGGGCATCTTTCTATCTTCAAGGTTGATGTGACTTTAAACTGACAAACTGAGTTCAATGTTTTCTGCTTCCAGCGTGCCATAAGAATATGAAAAATTCTGCGGAGGTCGGTTTAAAATAGTCACAATGAACAGCTTACGACGACTATGAAACATGACTCGGGGTCGTTTCTAAATCTGTAAGAGCAATACTCCAATTCGGCAACACATTCAAAACACCAAGCAGAACTTTGACCATAAAATCCCCCTCAGATGAAGAAGAAACCTTGTGCCGTTCATGCAATCTTTCTTCATTAAAACTCTGAGGCGCCGTTATGATGTACTTCATTTTAATTTAAGTATGTAACCTGGTGTGCTGGCTGAATGCCGAGTTCACTACGGTTCAGGAAATGTATTTATTCGCGGTACGTGGCCTGTGTGTGTGTGTGTGTGTGTGTGTGTGTGTGTGTGTGTCTGATGATAACCGAGTAAACATTAAATATGACAGAATTTGTACGGAGCTAACGCCAACGTCTCCTGACTGACCTGTTCTCGATCTCCGCGGGGTCTGAAACGTTCGTCTCCTTCTTCACTTTGACTTCTGCCATTTTTAACTCTGTTATCTTTAGTTTTCTGTCGGAGCTGTTGCGACTGTTAGCCGGTTAGCTAATGTTGTCAGACAGCCATGCTAGATTGGGGTCCTCAAAAGTTAGCTGTCGGCGGGAGCGTCCTGAAAACTGCCCAATAAAAAATAAAAGGTAAAACATTCACCGTCCTCGGTGTTTGTTACTGGTCGGCCTGAATTTCGGCCTGAAACTCCGCATTCATTTGAAGTCATCTTGTTCATATTGTTGACATTTGAACCATTACATTATGTCGACTCAACGTCAAATATACTGTCCTCTTGGAACGTCAATAAACATGTTCTCCTTTATTTATTTATGTTTAGTTTGGTTTTATTTATTTATTAATTTTATTTTAGACCCCCCCCCCAATTGTTTGTTTTCCTTAATTTAGTATGATTTTCACCATTTCAGTATTCAGTTGATCTAAAAATGTATCGCAATATTCTTTCTTCTCATGGCGTTTTCCTTTCC
Organism: Enoplosus armatus; assembly: GCF_043641665.1. Taxonomy (NCBI): domain Eukaryota; kingdom Metazoa; phylum Chordata; class Actinopteri; order Centrarchiformes; family Enoplosidae; genus Enoplosus; species Enoplosus armatus. Next base: position 28,326,972 of record NC_092181.1, on the reverse strand, counting down.
TTTCCTTTCCTTCCAACACTTTGTATTGAAATAGTACAGTAACAGTAGACAGTAGTTACTTAAAAAAATAAACATTTTTCTACCAGTGCAGTCCGGCGGGGCGGGCGGTTCATGTATATCGTTGTGAAACCAGCGCATGCGCGCCGGGTAGAGCTCGTTGCTATAGTGACGCTTCCGTACACAGCCGCATGGATCGGAGCAGCAGTTTAACAAACCTCTGTATCATCTCTACTCTAATCTGAAGTAAGAAAACACTTTTATTTTTATTATTAGTTATTTGAACTTGTTTTATTGTTTTCATGGAAATGATAAGCGATAACAGCTGATAAAGGTTTGACATGTAAGAATCCCCTCCCACCTCCCACTACCCTCACAGCAACAACTGAATTAGACACTAACACAACAGAAAAAATACACATAACTTAAGCAAAAGCAAAGAAAAAAATGGGGGGGGGGTATCTCTGATGCGAGGTTGGGTGGTTTAGGTTCATGAGGAGAGGCGAGAGTGAGTCAGACTTGAGGAGTCAGTAGAGGACAGAGCTCGCTTGCCGTCTAGACTTCCAGCCCATGAGGATCAACCATCTGGCGATTAGAGTGGAAAAGACCAGGGCATCCTTCTGGAAGCGAGAGAGGGGAATGTTTTTGGGTGAGAGGGTGAGGAGAGTAATGAGTGGGGAAGGGTCAATAATTGTCTTTAATGCTTTAGAAATAATGTCGAAAATTGACTTCCAGAAGGTACATAATGAGGGGCAAAGCCAAAACTAGTGCATCAGTGTAGCTAGCTTGCATCTATTGCATAGGTGTTTGTCCTCTAAACGTGTCGCTGTGGCTTCACATTATTTGAGTGGTTGTTACTGTAAACTTAATATTACTTTCTACTTTTTACTGCAGTACATTTATTTAACAGCTACTAACAAAACATATGATCAATATGATGCATTATTGTAGGTTAAAGACCCTGCACTCAGTCGTCGTCATGACAGCAGGAGCGGTGTCGGCTCCGCTCGTCATTCCCATCATCATCCACCTGCAGACACACAGAGCCAAGAACCACATCGACACCAGCACACCTGTCTCCATCCAGTCAGGTACCACCACTCACCTGTCTGTCCTTCACCCATGACAGACTTCCTCCTCTGTGATTGGTCACTGTCAGACCTTTGAAAGCTGCATGAAGAAATAACATTAAACCTCACAGACTTTAACTCGGTCCTCTGAGACTAAATGTCCTGAATCGAAGCTGAAGCTGTCAGAGCTCCAAAGTTCAGCATATTGTCAAGTCTCAAAATGATGAAGTCAGTTTCATATCACCACCTCCTGGATTTTAGAAGGTGGAGTCACGTTTGTGTGATTTATGACGCCTGAGAACTGCTTTTATTCAAAGAAACAGATAAAGGAAGGAAACGAGAAGTAAAGGGGGACATTAGTTGAGCTGGATCCACTCACGTGAGCAGTGACCTCAAAGTAGCATCAGAACATCAGGAGTGCTTTGATGCTCTAGAAACCAACTGCCAGAGAGGGATAACACATGAACATGTTGACCTGATGGTGGCGCTGATGAAGAGTCAGAGGATCACCAGAGTTATTACAGTTCATCCTGAGGGGACAATGAAGGTCTGAACCACATCTCATCACAGTCCATCAACAGCTGTTGAGACGTTTCAGTCTGGACCAGAGGGGAGGACAGACAGAGAGACAGACAGAGAGACAGACAGGCAGACAGACAGACAGACAGACTGTGTGGTTAAAAATACCACATTTAGGCACCACAGGGCCTCCATAGACTGTATATATATATATATACACAATATAAATATATATATATATACACACAACTGATGAATAAATCAAATTGATAAATTGATTTAAAAAACTGCACTCACAGCAAACACACGATCAGCTGAGAGCATGATCAAGACTTTTCTGTCCTGGGTTTGGCCTCTCAGGCAGTATTAATTGTCAGGCCGCCGCCTACTGGTCGTCCTAACCAGCTGCAGCTACCACTACTGTAGTATTAATACCAGTGGTACCAGGTGTATTTAACAGGTGTTTCTGTTTCTGCAGACACTCCTGGAGTGCTGATCTTCTACACTCTGGATGGGTCAAAGCCGGCGGTGGTGCAGCGGAGGGGGTCAGCAGGCAGCAGCAGGAAGTACAGCGAGCCCATCCTGCTGCCTGCTGGTCGAGTGGCTGTAAGAGCTGTAGCTGTCACCAGGTAACTGCTCACCTGACACTCTGAGGAGGAACACATGCTTCATACTGGGAGGTTTCATTACAGCCAAAAACACAATCTGTCTGTCTGTCTCTGTCTGTCTGTCTGTCTGTCTGTCTGTCTGTCTGTCTGTCTGTCTGTCTCTGTCTGTCTGCCTGTCTCTGTCTGTCTGTCTGCCTGCCTGTCTGTCCGTCCGTCTGTCTCTGTCTGTCTGCCTGTCTGTCTGTCTGCCTGTCTCTGTCTGTCTGCCTGTCTCTGTCTCTGTCTGTCTGTCTGTCTGTCTGTCTGTCTGTCTGTCTGTCTGTCTCTCTCTGTCTGTCTGTCTCTCTGCCTGTCTGTCTCTCTCTGTCTGTCTGCCTGTCTCTGTCTGTCTGCCTGCCTGTCTGTCTGTCTGTCTGTCTGTCTCTGTCTGTCTGCCTGTCTGTCTCTCTCTGTCTGCCTGTCTGTCTCTCTCTGTCTGTCTGTCTGTCTGTCTGTCTGTCTCTCTCTGTCTGTCTGTCTGTCTGTCTCTGTCTGCCTGTCTGTCTCTCTCTATCTGTCTGCCTGTCTGTCTGCAGTGATGGTAGGGAGAGCTCCACAGTGACGAAGGTTTTCTCAGTTGAACTTGTGGATTCAAACAACAGGAAGGACAACGAGGAGAACTTCCTGTCCAGCGACCAGCAGGTAATCAAACACAACACACTGTGTTTCCAGACTACGTTTCCCATCAGCCCCGGATCTCCCTGCCCTGCACAGGATCTAAATGTTGGCAGCGAGTCTTCCATCGTCCTGAAGTTAATGTCCTGATGACTCATTGATTAAAATACAGGTTTAAGTTTCAATGTCTTCCAGTCTGTCCACATTCACCAGTCGGTAGTTTTCATTTCAGCGTCCGTCTGAAGGAACCTCGTGGTCTGCTGGTCACTCTGCTGGTTCTTCGATGAGTCCTCCAGGTCTGATCTGGTTTTTCTCATTTCAAACACTGCTAATGGTGGTTACTGTACTATAATGACATAAACATATAGGTCAATTCTTCTGCTAAAGACTGCAGTTGTGATATGTATGGTATGTACTACTATGTACTACATCTCCAATCATGTTTCTGATATCAGTTTCATCTCTGTGTCCACTACAGAGATGGGTCCACGTGTTAAGCCTAGTTTAGCACAAAGACTGGAAGCTGGGGGAAACTGTTAGCTTAGCAGCCCACCATCAAAAGCGGAAAAAACACCTTCCAACAACTCTGTCCGTCTCAAGTCTGTCTGACTTAGATGTTGTATGTTGTTAGCTAACAAGCTAATCAGCAGACTGTCTGCTTGATCAGGGGTCAAAATCTAGAAGTCAACTCTATGCTAACTGGACCTAGAAGCTAATATTTAGGGCCTCATCTCAAGTTGTGTTCATTGTTGGCATTTGAGACAAACTATCTGGGACTTATTGTACTGACAGGTGACCTCCTCTGAACCACCCGAAGACAAAATAAAATGACATCATTTCCTAAAGAAAGACTTGGGAAGTCCTCAGTGACCAGCCCAGGATGCGTCTAGCTTAGCTTAGTGCTAACAAAACACGTAGCTGCAGCAGCCACTGATCATTCTAGAAAGAAACTGATGTCGACTGACGCTGTGACAGATTTACTAGGATATTGCTTCACTTCATTCTTCCTGTCCTGTTGTTTGTCCTCAGAGCCGAGGATGATGGGAAACACCTCTCCCCAATCAGGTCCTCGTTTTCTGAACAGTCGACTGGGCTCTTCGACCACCACTGCCCAAACTGGATCTCCCCAACGTTCCCAGTCAGCGGTAAACAGACCAAACAACACTAAACATCACCAACTCGTCCTAACTAACACCACACCATGCTGTGGTCCTGAAACATGGCTGTTTGACTTTTATTTTGTTGTATTTCCTGTCTGTCAGAGTTCAGGTGTGTTGAAGCAGCTGAGCAGTACGCAGATGTCCCGAATCTACCGAGAGACCGACTTCCTGCGGTACGAACAGAGACGCTAACATGTCGGCTAACAGCTTTTAAGAATCAACTTGGTTTGGTCTTATTCCTTCGTCTCAGTTCTCTTTCTTCCCAGAAGGTGAATCAGGAATATTTTAGGACCTTCTAACTTTTTTTTCTAGTGCTTCCATCAGGGCAAGACTTCCACTGCATAAACTACATGGCCAAAAGTATGTGGGCAGCTTAACATTTCAGCCATATGTTTCTCTCTGCATAAGTTTCAAATCTCCGTCTCTATGTATCACCCCCTACAAACAGCTTTAGCTTTCGTTTAGATTAGATTCCCTTCCTCCCTTCCTCCCCCCTGCCATCCACAAGCTGATGAACTGAACCGCTGATTATCTGGTGTGAGTATCACAAAGCATAATCAATATTCTTTTATTGAAGTAGTCCAATTAATCATATCAGGTTAATCCTCTTGAAATGTATCATCTTGTTTTCAAGGCCCAACACAAACAGAAAGAAAAGAAAAGGAAATTAATTCCATCAATTAGCCAATTTTTTACCAATTAGCAATTGTTTCCAGGGACAAAGAATCGTTTTAAGCAATACGGAAAGTTAAAATGAATGCATTTCATAATCAGTTGATACTAATGAAATCATCATCTCCATAGAATTGAAAACAACAATCACAAAAGAATAACAGATCTTTAAAAAAATAGAAAGTCCCAAAGTAGAACCTTGAGGAACACCTTTTTGCTGAGTTGCACCGTTGCACAACAACACTTTGCTTTCTGTTATGAAGGCCAACAGCAGCATCATTTCTTGCATTTTTCTTTGCATGCGTTCTGTTTCTTCAGAACGCATTCACTGTTTACAGGAATTAATCCACCCGATGAACCTGAAGATTCACTGACAGCTGTCTAACTCTCTGTTTCTGTCTGTCTGTCCAGGTGTGCTCAGTGTTTGAGTTTTCGTCCTTCAGATCCCTTTGCTCGGTTCTGTGCTCAGTGTGGAGCTGGGGTTCCTCCCTTACCTGAACAGAGGCTGCCCCCTGCTGAGGGAGGACAGGTACTGCACAGATCCCCACTTAGTTTAACAGCTAAATACACTCATTGTCCAGTTTATTAGGTACACTGTAGCTAAAGTAACGCAGTCTGTAATCCAACAGGCCTGTAATAAATCCTCCATCTATTCTGTGCACACATCTACTTCCTGTCTGTCCGTCCTGAGAGGGATCCCTCCGCTGCTGCTCTTCCTGAGCTTTCTGCCATTGAAAGGAGTTTTTCCTCATCTGGGTTGAGGGTCTGAGGACAGAAGGTGTCATACTGTAAAGCCCCTGAGGCAGATTGTGATTTGTGATGTTGGGCTGAATAAATAAAACTTGACTTTTGGAGGCTGCAGTTTGAACATTTTGTACAGTTCAAGTGCAACACAAACGACATCCTAAAGTCAGCTTGGAAACGATCTGGTTTCCAGTCCGCATGTAGTTTAACAGACAGTGTGATGTGATACTGAGTTAATGTGTGTGTGTGTGTGTGTGTGTTTTGTTGTCAGATGGTTTGCTGTGTGTTCTGTAACACTGTGGTTCCTGTGAACACTCGGACCTGTTTAATCTGTGAAGCCTCCACCCATCAACAACTGCAACCACAGTCCAGCCTCACGCTGCAGGTATATGTATATATATGGTATATATATATGTAGTATGTATATGTGAACATACACACACACACAGCAGGACGTTCACCTGATCAATGTGAACCTGGAAGATAAAAAAAAGTTTCACTTTTCTTTATATAATGATGTTTTATCAGTTGTTTCTTTTCTTAATTAACATTAATACTGTAATATTGTTACTTTATTCTCATAATATTATGACTTTATCTTGTAGACTTTGTCTCATAGCATTAGATCTTTCTTAAAATATTACATCTTTATTTACCGATCTATCAGTCCACTTACCTTCTCTCTGTATCCATTAAATGTGATTTCACTTCAGTTGTATCTTTTCTAGATTTTCTCATCATTTATTTCAACAGAAGAACAAAGTGTTTCCTTGTGATGGCTGTCTTGATTATGAGGAGTAAACCCTGTTTATCATGTGATCAATACATCTGATACGTCTGTTAGCAGTCACAATATTCAGTGTGTGTTTGGTGTGTAGGATCACGTGACGTGTGTTTGCTGTGGAAGTGGGAATCCAGCTCACATCTCCAGCTGTTTGACCTGCGAGAGCCGCCTGCAGCCGGTAACACACACACACACACACACACACACACACACACACACACACACACACACACACACACACAATACTACTTTTACACTCTGTTTTAGCAGATTCACTGCAGAGATTAGCTGTGTGTTAATGTGTGTGTGTGTGTTACTTCAGGCGGTGTGTGTTGGAAACAGCGCCCCCTCTGTCCCATCAGCAGACAGCAGGATGTTGTCCTGCTCGAGATGTAAACGTAGAAACCAGTCTGATGCCAGATTCTGCGACTGGTGCGGCTCAAAGGTGAAGACACACCTGGACAACACCTGGCTCCTTTAGAAATTCACACTCACACACCCCCTGAACCTTAATGTTGTATTTCATTGATGTGTAATGTTTTCATTTTTCTGTTGTTAGTGGAGGCAGTCTGCCTCTGCTATAGCTAGCTCCGTGCAAGACTGGAGGCAAAAGAAAACTACTAGCTTAGCATCAGCGTCAAAAGAAAAAAAAGACCTTCTCAGAACTCTAAAGCCTTCACTTGCTTTTTATTTTATGCTAACCAACAGTACAGCAACCAGCAGAGGCTGCGTAGCACTAGCTCAGGCAGAGACTTCACACAGGTAGCCTAGCCTCATAGCAGACCTCTAAAATGTAGCCCACATTTCTATTAAGTGGTAAAAATAATGAATGAATGAATGAATTAAATGAGATGCTACGCCGCTTGCTTACTGTAGGAAGAACTTATCAAGATTCAAGGTTAATGTATTTATCATTTTGAAATGTAAGTTGTAGCCCCTTCATGCTACACACATATTTAACATATATACAAATATTTAATTTATCAAGGTGTTTTTTTTAGCATAGCACTGAGTTTAGAAGCTGTTGGTCACATACTTAACACCAACCGGCTAACTAAAGATTAGCATCTTGCCATAACTTGTTACAAAACAATTTGTACATGATGGATGCTTTAAAAGTAATCGTAGCTTTGAAGCTAATGTTAGCATCATTTGCCCCATTGTTGATCATGGAATGGCTAGTTTCTTGTGAGTGGATTTTCAGTTCTTCCCTTGTTGAATTTTGTATTTTTGATGGGGCTAGGCTAGCAGTTTATTCTTGCTAAGCTAGTGTGGAGAGTGAAGCATTGTGGGAAAAGTAGTGATGTGATGTGTGTATTTCTAGCCTGGTCATGCAGCCAGCTGTGTGATTTGTTGGCGCTGCGGAGCAAGTGGTCACCCGTACGCCTTCTACTGCGCAGCCTGCGGCGTCTTCCTGGAAGCTCCAGCCCCGCCCACATCCTGCAATGACATCACACGACCTGTTGGGGGCATCGCCACCAACCGGGTATGCTGCACTGCTGACATCATGTCAGTCACATAATTCATAATACAGCATATCACACATTAAACACACTGTTCTCCAACTGTGTCTAACTGTGTGCAAGCAGACTTCAGCCCCGACTTCCCATGATGCCACCTGGCAGGCCACACCCTCCTCTGATCCTGCTCACGACAAGAAGTTAGCCACGCCCACTGCAGAGCGGTACACACAGACTGTTGGACTCTATTACCCATCAGCCACTGAGCTGCAGAGGAAGGAGCAGCAGAGGGCGCTACAACTCAGCAAGCAGCAGGCGACAAGAGACTGCCAACCGCTACTGACCGCCATCAGCCCGGGCCGAGGTACAATACTACTGATATTACTAGTAGTACCACTACTGCTGACCGCCATCAGCCCGGGCCGAGGTATAATACTACTGATACTACTAGTAGTACCACTACTGCTGACCGCCATCAGCCCGGGCCGAGGTATAATACTACTGATATTACCACAAAGAGACACAAAATGTCTAAAATGTCTTTTGTTGTGGTCGTATTTGTCTGACAGTTGCCACAGACACAAGGGGAGTTTCTGAAAAGATAATATCAAAACTAACTAACTAACTAACTAACTAATTAACTAACTAACTCAACTGCCACAGAGAGACTCATTGTTGGTAGTTGTTTTGTGTCTCTGGTGGTCTTGCTCCTATATATTTGGGGACGGGGGCCTGTTGTCTCATAATCCGTCCATGTCCTCAGGTTACTGGAGGAAGCAGTTGGATCACGTGTGTGCTCACCTGAGAAGTTACGCTCAGAACAACGCCCCCTTCAGGGCTCTGATGGGAGAGCCTCGCCTGGGCCAGGTACGCCACACCTCACCTGCACCTCACCTGTACAACAGTGACATCACCTGTGGGATAATCTAACTAAGCAATGCATGTCGGTAAAAGGCTACATTTATATAGCATTTTTATTCAAAGCAAGGTTTTTGCTGCTCGTTCATGCTCACGCTCGCACAGCGATAGCAGCGAGCTACCACGCAGGGAGCTGGCAGCCGGCAGGAGGCGCCGGGAATCGACGACCCGCTCTACCTGCCTGGATGAGGTTCAGACTGAGGTTCAGACTCCACATGTCTGGGAGGGGTCGTTTAGGTTGTCAGCCATCAAGACCACCTGACCAGGCGCAGGGGGTGTTGTGGTTGACTTCCTGTGTGTCAAATGACGTGTTGCGGTCCTTCTCTCCTCCAGATGGTTTCTGCTGTGATTCAGGAAGATCGCTACGAAGTTGGCCTGACCATCAGCTTTGTGTCGGCCGGACGGGAGGAAAAACAGGTCTGTTCTAAAACATGGACCCTGAACCTGCAGAAAGACTACATTTATAAAGTCGACTTGTTGTTCACTGCATGTGTTTCATAAATAAAGTCAGCTGACAGTGTGTTTGGGTACAGGTGGGTCCAGCAGGTGACCAGAGTTTTGGACTGACTGCAGGTTGGACTGAGACTCTAAGCAGCGTTACAGAGCGATCTGCCAACAGCAGCAACCTCAGTAAGAACCAGCAGCGTTAACAACAACATTCATTTAAAGCTCTGACAGTAAAAAAAGAAATTTGAGCAGGAATCAATCTGTCAACATTCAGAGGGTTCAGATTCAGATTCAGATTCAACACACCAGCCGCATCCTGTCGCATCGTTTGAAGCATGAAGCCAACAGACAGAAGTATTCAGTGTACGGTGGCCTGGACCTGACCCACGATGACTCCTCCTTGGTGTGAGGGCCAACATATAAAATGGACGCTGGTGTCGTGATGCAGGTCTTATGTTGCGTTGAGTCATCTTTGCATTGACTTCATATCCAGTCACAGCCGCCACTCAAAACACGCCGTGTCAAACAGGAAGTGAACAGTGAAATTCATTAGTGGGTTCTGGTGGAACAGGTGCTGGAATCTTGGTGATGTACTTATGTGTCTGGTGAGCTAACTAATATCATGCTAGCTAGCCAGTGACATCTTAGCAGCCAGAATAGCTAACCAAGCAAGCTAGTTTGCTACCACTCTCAAATTTGGCAGCACCAGTCTGGTTCAGTCAGGTCTCAGTTTCAGGCCTGTGCAGAACTCTGTACCAGTTTCAGTCACACCAGAAAGTCACACTAAATTCATCTGAAGGTCCTCGCTAAGTACATGGCGCTAGAAGTTTGGTGAAGAAGTGACAACTCAGGGCTAGCTGGTGTACCTAACAAGCTCACTGCTAACTGGACCTTTGTGTGTCTGACAGGAAGTAATCAGTCCACAGGTGTGATGAAACCTCCCAAACCAAACCTGACACCCAAACCTCCAGTAAGAAACGATCTATATATGGAACTCTGCATGTGGAAACTCTGTCTGATTATAAAACATAAGAAGAAGAAACTGAAGTTCTTAAGTTGTGATCTAAACTCACCTGAAACCAGACTTCTGCTGCTCTCTGACTTCCTCTCTGATTGGTTCTCCTGGTTCCAGGTGAAGGATGGCCAGCTGCTGAAGGAGCTGGGTCCGGGTCAAGGTCAGATCAGCGTCATCCAGCAGCTCCTGGATCAGGTACGAGCCTCTGCAGCCAATCAGCAGCCTCCTCTGTATCACCTGACGCAGTTTACACTGAATGGTCTGTTTGTTTCCTGATTAACCACCAGGGGGCAGACCCCTCCTGCTGCGGCAGCGATAGACGACACGCTCTGGCGGTTGCCGTGGTGAACGGTCACCATGATGTACTTCCTGTTTTAGTGCAGCGAGGAGCTGACGTCAACCAGCAGTCCGGACCGTAAGAAGACGAACGCAAACAAAAAAAAACAGGCAAAAACTGAAGATAGACTGACCTGAATATAATATAATATAATGTAAGATAATGTAATGTAATATAATGTAATATAATATAATGTAATATAATGCAATATATTATAATATAATGTAATATAATGTTATGTAATATATTATAATATAATGTAATATAATATAATGTAATGTAATATAATATATTATAATATAATATATTATAATGTAATATAATGTAATGTAATATAATATATTATAATATAATGTAATATATTATAATGTAATATAATATAATGTAATGTAATATATTATAATATAATGTAATATAATATATTATAATGTAATATAATGTAATGTAATATATTATAATATAATATAATGTAATGTAATATATTATAATATAATGTAATATAATATAATGTAATGTAATATAATATATTATAATATAATATATTATAATGTAATATAATATAATGTAATGTAATATAATATATTATAATATAATGTAATATAATATATTATAATGTAATATAATATAATGTAATGTAATGTAATATATTATAATATAATGTAATATATTATAATGTAATATAATGTAATGCAATATATTATAATATAATGTAATATAATATAATGTAATGTAATGCAATATATTATAATATAATATATTATAATGTAATATAATATAATGTAATGTAATATAATATATTATAATATAATATATTATAATGTAATATAATATAATGTAATGTAATGTAATATATTATAATATAATGTAATATATTATAATGTAATATAATGTAATGCAATATATTATAATATAATGTAATATAATATAATGTAATGTAATGCAATATATTATAATATAATATAATATAATGTGACGTGATGTAATGTAAGTGAACACCTCCTCCTCCTCCTCCCCAGGATGAAGAACTCAGCTCTGCATGAAGCTGCAGCTCTGGGCTCTGAAGGTCTGCAGTGTGCTCAAGTCCTGCTCAAGTATGATACACCTGTATGAACACAAACACACGGTGAAAATACAAACCGCTGAGCTCAGATGACAGTTTAAACTGATGATTTAGTTTAAGACGCAACATTTTTTTAATAAATGAAATCATTCAGTGAATCTGAAACATTCAAAATGACCAAATGTGAAGTCACATGGTGAACTCCTGATTGGTCCCACAGGTTTCACTTCAAATTAATAGCAACAGAGTTTGAGATATACAGTAGCTGTTGTTGTTGTTGTTGCTCCTCCCACCTCCTGATGTCACCATGACATCACTTCCTCAACTGGCTTCAGGTGTAAGGCCGGCATGAGGCGGAGGAACGCCGGCGGTCAGACTGCGTACGACCTGGCGGTGAACTCGGGCTGCAACGACATGGTGTCTCTCCTGGCTGCCTGGACTGGACTGGACTTACTGGGCAAACTGGGCAAACCTAAACTGAACCTGGATGTTTTCTGAAGCCGTTTTCACTGGTTTTATCTAACAGAGATGAGTTCCTGCAGGTTCCTCTCACTGCTTCGTCACTTACTGAAGGCACTGATTGTGTTGGTCCGCTGGATGTATTTTCTTTGAGATGCTTCTTTAGTATTTTTAACTTTGTTACTTAATAAAAACGTGTCTGTGGACTGAAGTCTGTATCTGAATATGAAGCTTAATTCAAATGATTTATTTTCCAGGGAGTTCATTATCACAGGCTCAGAATCAGTGTGTGACACAATAATCTTTTACTAGCTTTCAGCTTCGTCTCATGGTGCTCATCTGTCAAAGGAACTGACTCATGTCGTCATCAGTCCAGATGATTTAGTCAAAAATATCTGTACTTTCTTTTTGGTATTCTAAACCTTATTTGAGCAGACAGCAGAGAGACAGGAGAGAGAGGCAGGACTCAAACCCGGGCCACTGCGTTAAGGGCCTTCACACTTCTGCTGCTCTACAGGTGAACAAGCTGACTCTACAGACGCTTCGGTCCGTGTCCATCCACCTGCTTTTATGCACATTAAAAAACTTTAGTGCAAATGCTGGAAATAAAAAAAAAGTTGTTTGTGGATGTAAGCAGGAAAAGACTTGATGAATAAATGGAGCTGTGACTGAAAGTGAAGAGCTGGAAACATCAGATCTGTGTGGAGCGATGAGGAGGCTGTGACCTTCATCACACATGAAACACAAATGTCATATTTCCATCATGTTCTTCCATCGTTACATAATAATATACAAGGCGCAGCTACCACAGGAAATGCAGGAAACGGGGGAGGGGGCTGCTGGACGAACTGCAGTCTGCTGAATGAACCTGAATGAACTGTCCATAAAAACTGACGTTACTAAACTTTGATACTCATTTTGGATTTTAATGGCTCAGAAACATTCAGACAAAAACAGGTGGAAGAAAAACAGATTCACAAAAAATAAAGTGAATGAAAGAAAAAGTCACATCAGTCTAAACATTAAGACAGCAGAACTGCACTTTGTAATATTTTGATATTTTGAAGTTCTTTTTCTGCTCTTGAAGAACTGTAGTTTAACTTATCTCAGTGACATTTCTACTTTATTGTTTGACAGAATTTCTTGGTTGTAAAATTTTTCTGAGCCCCGACATGTTTTCATGATACCAAAAATACCGTTGAATTTGATTTTGTCAGTGCTCTTCGGCTCTAGCAGACGGGTTTGTAACTGGAGGGTAACTGGAGGGTAACAACCAACCAACCCCCCCAGCAGACTGGTTGTTCAGTACTGACAGGACTGCAGCCGGTCCAGCAGGTGGACTCTGGTGTTGACAGTGTCACCGTTGTCTCAGCGTCTCAGTCGGAGGAAGAAGGCGTGGCGGCACTCGGTGCTGTCTACGGGATAATATTTATCATAGAAGTCCAGGATGTACTCCTCGGCTTTGAAACCAAACTTCTGATAAAGCAGCATGGCAGGATTACTGGCCGACACGTGCAGCGTCACGTCTTTCCCCATACACGTCTGAAAAACACCAACAACACAGCAGCGTGACGCCGCATTCAGAAAGACTAGCTCTGCAGCCCTCGTTCATTTGAAAGGAGCCACTTTGTAACATGAACGCTGTATTTCTGCTCTTTACCTGAGAGCGTCATGATGACAGACGTACCCACACGATTCCTGTCTACTAGTCTGCATAACACTAATGTTATAGTGTCACAGTGAATGAGATTTTCTTAGTATAACTGAGAGATTCGACTATAACTTAATATCTGTTAGCTTTAGCTGTCGGTCAGGACTTGACTGCATTATGACGAGCTCAGTCAGATAAGGTTAGGTCCTCTATTGACTGACAGACTCATCACTCTGTTGGACTTTTCAAACAACAAAAAGACGCAATCTCGCAATCTGTTTTCTCTCTCTAACAAACCATCTTTGTGAGCGTCCAGCCAGCAGTTGGAGTTAACTGTTGATCCAGCTGATAAAATCTAAAGATAAGAAGCCTACTAACAGCTTTGATCCTGTTAATCATTTTATGGGGGGGGCGATTGGGTACAGGGAGGTTGTAGTGCCGGTACATTTCAGATTTTAACGGGGTCACTGTCACCATGACATGCTCTGGCTAAAACCCTGCAGTCCTGAAACTGGTGGGCTTAATCTGTACAGGGAGGCACGGTGTTTATCAAAAAATCTTAATGTTACTTAGATATTTGGCAATTTCTTTTTCAAAAAGGTAATGTCATATGTTGAAACAGTATCGACCCAGCTTCCATTCTGAACTCTGGAGATTCACCTGGATGAGATGGTAGATCATGAAGGTGCCGATGCCGGCTCTCCTCCACTCAGGATGGACCAGCAGGAAGGAGATGTAGGCCTCGTTGTACTTCACGTCTGGCACCATGAAACCAAAGCCGACTACGACTTTCTTATAGAGGACGACCACGCTGAAGTCCGGGTACTGCAGACACTCTGACAGGTCCACACCTGGAGGAGGAGAAGACTGAATAAAGGGCAGGTTTGGAGAGACAGATTCCTGGTATGGTAAAAAGATGTGTGTCTGTGTTACCTGGCCAGAAACTGTCGTGACACATGGCGTTAACAGAGGGGATGTGGTTTGGGCGGACGTAGCAGTAGTCAATGGGGGCGTTGGGTTCAGGGACCCAATCAGGTTCCTTCCTGTGAGGGTAAGCTCTGATCTCTGCTAACAACTTCAGCTTCACCGGACGACTCTCATAATCCCTCCTGAAGAACAAACACAGAGAAGTACTACTACTGTACTACCTACTACGAGTGTGACTACTGATGAGATGGCATTGACTCGTGAAGGTCAGAGGTACAAAATGTCACGAAACCTTCTTTACCTGACGGAAGGTTTGAGGACTCTCACTATCTGATGAAGGGTCTCTGGACTCTCTCTACCTGACAGAGGGTCTCGGGACTCTCTCTACCTGACAGAGGGTCTCGGGACTCACTCTACCTGACGGAGGGTCTTGGGACTCACTCTACCTGACGGAGGGTCTCAGTACTGTCTCTACCTGACAGAAGGTCTTGGGACTCTCTCTTCCTGACAGAAGGCCTCGGGACTCACTCTACCTGACGGAGGGTCTCAGTACTCTGTCTACCTGATGGAGGGTCTTGGGACTCTCTCTACCTGACAGAAGGTCTTGGGACTCACTCTACCTGACAGAGGGTCTTGGGACTCACTCTACCTGACAGAGGGTCTTGGGACTCACTCTACCTGACGGAGGGTCTCAGTACTCTCTCTACCTGATGGAGGGTCTTGGGACTCTCTCTACCTGACAGAAGGTCTCGGTATTCTCTCTTTACCTGATGTACGGTTTCAGGATGCGGGAGGTGTACGGACTCTTGATGCTCTGGTCCAAACTGCCCTCTGCTCCCATCAGACGATGCCAGAAGGACACAGAGTGCTGCTGGACGCCCCTTCTGCTAGAAAGGTTGGTCTGCACACAAACACGAATGTACAGTCTACATCAGTGGTCTCAGTGTTCTTCAAGGGGTTTCAGCATCCCCAACAAAATCAGAAGCAGTTTACAACCTTGTGGCTGAAACCACAATTGTGACACATTTACCATAAACAAGTTTCATTAGAATATTTTACCCTTTCAGTATCAAATGATTGAAGGGTTGCTACTCAGCCGTAAAAGCAGTTTCTCTGATACTTTGCGAAGAGTTAAGAGCAATGTTATTGTTACAGAATGAAATCGTCTAATTAATTTACTATTCAATATGTCTTCTACTGTATTTGGTAGTCTTGTTAGATTCTGTAGTAAGAACTACAGAGAACCCTATACAGGGTAGATTATCCCACAACACAACATAAAGAGGCAAGGAGTTGGTCAACAGCCATGCACCAACTGCGACGCAGCGACGGTGCCCTTACAAAACGGTAACATGCAGATAGCGGAAGGGAAGGAGAAATGAGACTGAAATAGTCGGCCAATGGCAGACTTATCCCAACAGCCTACATCCTGTGAGTCAGACTAACCATCATGCAACATGAATCATTCTGGGAGCACCCTTAATGAAATGTCGTGCTGCAGTCTCTTTGCTTCCTTAACATTAACAAATTGATAAGATAAGATAAGACAAGATATAAGATAGACAGCGTATGTTGAAGGTACCTGGAAGCGATCAAGAATACGCAGCTCCTGGCTGTTGGTGCCGTATTTCCCCATGATTCCACCTCTCATCAGTGTCCCCACCTCCTGGGCACCGTAGATCCCTCCCACCAGGCTGAGGGTAGCGCTGACAGCCCTGTCAATGTCCAGCAGGGGGAGCCCTCTCTGCCTCTTGGCCTGGCGGACCATCAGCTTCCTGTGGAGGCGTTTGGCCTGCGGGGTGACGGCCAAGGCCAGTGGGCAAGCGTCCAGCCGTCGCAGCAGCATCCTCTCCTCGTAAAGACTGAGCAGGGCGTAGCAAGGAGTCTGGGAGATGCTGCCAGTTCCATCTGCTTTCTCAGAATGAGTTATCCTCCTCCGCTCGGGCCCTCCGGCACCACCACAACCCCCAGCAGGGAGGGATGGACCTTCACTTCGTCCCACTGGCTCTTCGAAATCGTCATTGCGCTCGCGGCCTTCATCGTCCTCGCTCTCAGCTTCACATTTGATGTGTGGTGGTGCTGGCCGAAGCTTCTTGCGGGCGACAAGATTTGCGCTGGGAGGAGGGATGTACTCCATCCCTGGGTCAATCATTCCCTCCATCTCCTCATCGTCTGGAGGTCCAAGCGGCAGAGAGGACATGGCATCAGTGTTTACATTGTGTTAAAACAACACAACTACTTAATTAATGTATTAAATGTCACCTGCATGACAGTAACTCACCGTGGAACAGAGCCTGTGGAGGCATGGGGTCAGGGATGAGGTCCGCCTCTGACAGCAGGCTGGGTGTTGCTGAATGAGATGCCGGTGTCCCCGGGGCGGAGAAGTCAGGTGAAGGTGATGGTGACGGGCTGGTGAGTGGTGTTCGGTCTGAAGAGCTGAGGGAGGAGAAATCGATGACCTCACCTTTCTCCAGGACGAGGTCAGGTCGGCGTCCGGCACTCCCCCCGCGGCATCCACCTAGTTTGACTGGTGTGGAGGAGGCGCTGCGGTCGGTGTAGCCTCCCACTGCCTCCTTCTGAGCCCGTCGGATGTCTTTGGCCTCCTGTGTGCGAGAGCGTTTTTCCTTAAGCTGCATGGCATTCTCCACAGGGTTTCTAGCCCCGCGCTTCCTGAGGCCCTCCACGGTGATGATTGGGTCCATGGCAGGTTTCGAGGCTGCAGGTGAACAACAAAATATCAGGTCAGTGTCATTTACCGGCAGGAGGTTAACTGAAGCCTGTGACCTGAGCACTCCTGGATGAATGCAAGTGGAGGTCACCTTTGGTCTTGGTGGTGGATTTGTCCACCTCAGGTCTCAAAGTTGGAGGTCTGTTCTGGACGAGCTTCCACCAACCGGGCTCACCAAACTCCTGCGCTCCTGAGCGGAAGAAGGTGGGACTGCCAACAGACAGACAGCCGGCCACCGTGCTCCACCACGTCGACGTCTTCTTCCTGCACAGAGACAGTCACCAGGTCAATAGGAGACTCATCATCTTCTGGACCAATCAAGAACAAGGTACATCCAGACAGGAGGTGCTGAACTACCGGACAATACTACCAAAAAAAGACCCAAAAACATTGCAATAAACCAGATTGACCTTTTTCCTAAATGTGCTTCCACTCATTTACTAAAAGACTATGAGACTAACAATTTACAGCTCAGACATGCTGGTTCCTGATTGGTCAAGACAGAGTGACGACATGTTCACTCTCTGGTGTGAACATATCTTCTGTTGTTGTAAATAAGTGAGATAAATTCATGACTTACACACCAACAGACACAAAACCAACCAACCAGTTTTTAAACACATCACATGACCAACAGAGTAATAAACTGCTTTTTCGAGTTTTTTGAGTTTTGCAAACAAACAAGTCAGTGAATACAATGAAAGCAGGAAGGAATATGAGGTCAGACATGTTAATAACAGGATAATAATTAAGTCACAGTGACCTTGATCCCAGCAGGAAGTTCCAGTGTCGGCCAATAAAAGCGCAGATGTCCTCTTTCCATCTGAAGTAACCCTGACGACCCGTCCCCTCCAGAGACAGGTTGTACATGGCCAACATCACCACCTGAGACGCAGGATATATAATAAAAACAAAGACTATTAAAAAGGTGTCCCTCGCTGCTGTTGGTCGTTGTCTATCAGCAGCAGCAGAGTTTGTACCTGCTGCCAGGTGAGTCTCATCCTCTCGAAGCTCTCCTTGCCGTCCTCGGAGCAGTCGGAGCAGATGAATTTAAAGAAGTTGTCTCCTTTCAGGTAGCTGGGCTGCTCACCGCGGAGCTGAGCTGATAAACAAACACCGACAGAGTTGGAGGGTCAACCTGCTGACAGGACAGAAACTATCCTGGACACCTTCACACGTACAGGCCGCCTTGCTGCTCACTGCTGCTGTCCATCACTGACCCTCAGGGACAGAAGTGTCCCTGTTGTGGCTTACCCCGGTTTTCATTTTCATGAATATATGATATGAAAGATAAAGTCCAAAACAGACAGTGGACACACACATGGTTCTGTTAACACTACAGAAGGACGTAGACACACATCCTCACAGATGATGAAATTTACATCACTTGGACCTGTGCTTCCAAATGTTTGTGGAAACTATAAATTAACCTTAAAGCCTCTAAAAACATCAGAAACAGAATCAGAAACACTTTATTGATCCCCGGGGGGAAATTATACATGTATTTCACTAAAGCTTTAAATATTCATGACTAAATAAGAAACAATTTGCTTTTTTTTGTCATGAGCGTTTCAAAAACATGTTGCCAAAATATCGAAATACACTTTGTCCAAATATCTGGACAGTAATATGTGAAGACTTGACTCTGACTCTCACCTGCAGGGACCCACTTGTGGCAGCGGTCGCAGTAGAAGGACATGTCCTCACAGGCCCAGCCTCCGTCGGTCTCCTCACCCACGTCGCTGGTCAGAGAATCTCCGCTCTGGTCATGTGACAGATCCACCGACCCCTGATCCTCCGACTCCACGATCAGCAGAGTCTCTCCCTCCACCTCCCCCTCCTCCAGACCCTCTGAGGCCGACGTACAGGCCGCCTCGTCCTCACCTCCAGCCAGCTGCTCACTGCTGCTGTCCATCACTCACCCCCAGTCACAGTAACACACCTGTACAGGTAAACATCAGGCGAGGCACAAATCAGCGCCTCATTTGACAATGATCCATCTTTTCTTCAGAACAGAGCCTGGTGTATGTGACGACAGTTCACCTCATCATCACCTGAGCTTCTCTAAAAACACCAACTATATTTCAAAGAATGCAGCTTCAGGTTTCATGTGAGTCAGTCGATCTCAGAAATACTTCACAAACCCTGACTGAGAGAAACTTCTTGGTTTGATCAGAGACAGTTTAGAAAGGAGATGTTCAACTCAGAGTCATTTCCTGTATCTGTGTCATGTGGGTCTCTCCACCGCCCCGCCCCTCTAGGAGACCAGCAGCAGGTCCTGAGTCTATTCACTCCAATGGGAGAAGTGAACGTGAACACAGATTATGACCGTTGTCACTGAAGTAAATATTGGACCAATTTTCCACAAGCCACATATCTTCTGAACATTCTGACACTAAAATGGCATTTTCAGACGCACAAATCAGGAGAAAAATATTTTTTCTGGAGACCCGTCTCTGTCTCAGCAACACACTCTCACGAGATCTGACAGCACAGATTTCACTTCGGGCTGCTGGCGCTGAACCGGCGGTGAATTAAAAGTTAAAACTGAAATGAAAAGTGCGTCTCTTTGCTTAATAACACTATTATCGTTATTGTTTAACTGTTTTTAGAGGGAAAAAAGAGAATATTATTAGACTGATAAAACGAGCTGCAAAATAAGGCAGCAGGGAGGGGACCACGCCCTCTTGGGAGACAGGAAGTGTATACCATTTCAAACCATTGGCGCAGATTGGCGTCATCCTCTGTTATAGAGGCTCTTTGGTTTGGTCACCTGAGCTGCAGGCTGAAGAGTCATGTGACTGAGCTGTAAACCACCAGGAACACAGAAACAACCTGAAGCATCCTGACAGTCTACTAAACAACTAAGACACTAACCTGCTCCACAGTATTTAGTATTTTCTACTTTGCTTTAGGTGTTATATCTGTATTTTGTTTAGTGTGCTTTGTACTGAAGTGTTTCTTGTTGCCACATTTCTTTTATATGTTACTTTTCCTGCATTTATGTTTTGGTCAGCGTCCTTCATTAGAGCAGGTGTATCCGAGTGTTTACCTGTCTCAGTGGTCCTGTGGGTGAAGCTCTGTCTCTCTGCGTCGTCTCTCCTCCTCCAGCTGTCTGGTCAGAGTCTTCTGCTCCTCCAGCAGCCTCAGATTCTCCTTCTTCCTCTCCAACCGCTCCAGGTCTCTGACTACACCCTCGTGGAGTCGCTGGAGGACAAAACACACAAATACACATTAAATAACCAGAGTCTGCAGCCATGACAGCTGCTCTGTGAGGGGGTACTGCTTTGAGCTAAATGCTAACATTGTCATGCTAATATGCTCACAATGACAATGCTAACATGCTGCTGTTTAGCAACATTAGCTAATTATAAGTAAACACAGGCTGTTACCGACAAATGCAGTATGAACGACTCAGTTGACTTGATGAAAGTTATCACAGTTGGTGGACTGTGGAGATGGTGTTAAAGTATTTGTAAAATACTTTAACACCATATATTTTTTCTAATGTTATACTTCACAGTTTTTATAAACCACACGAAGAACCCAACACAACAAACTCCATTAAAAAAACAGTGAAAGTTATTTCTGTCACTTTTAACTTACATCATTTGGTTTTACAGTGAAGTCAATACAAAGCAGGAAACAACTTCCCTTTAGTTCACTGACCTTCAAAATAAAGTTACACTTCAAGGTGGCAGGATTCTGTTTGGTAACAAGGTCAAGGACACAAAGTGGAGCAAAGGACTATAATAAGCATTAAATGATGTAGTGAGTGTTGCTGGTACATTTATATTAAATGGGAAAAACAGCCTATATATAAATGTTCAGACTGATGTGACACAGAAAACAGCCAAAAAGTACACTTGTACTTTACTTGAGTATTTCCAGTTTCTGCTACTTTATACTTCAAGCCTTCACTACATTTCAGAGGGAAATACTTCACTTCATTATTTAATAACTTTAGATCCTTTGCAGTTTCAGATTGATAATACAAAATATATTCAACAATTATATTATAATTACTGCGTATTATACTTGATTAAGATTTATGGATCCCTGGGGAGAAATTCACAAGCTGCCCAGCAGTATAAAGTCATTAACAGAGCCCCACCTTCATCAGCTGCAACATTAAAGTGAAACACGTTAATAATTAACATTATTATTCTGAAATGGACCACTCTGCATAATGAGTACTTTTACTTTTGCAACTTTAACTATATTTTGCTGCTAATACTTTTGTACTTTTACGTGAGTAGAATTTCGAATGCAGGACCTTTACTTGTAACAGTATATAAGAGTATTACTACACTGTGGTATTACCACTTTCACTGAAGTAAAAGTTCTGAGTACTTCTTCCAGAAAGCACTAAGTTACACAAACGTGTGTCTGACGCCTCTACTTTGAAAACTGTACCGGAAGTTTTTAGCAGCAGCTGCTGTTAGCTTGAGCCAGACGGAGCAGCTGTTTTCATATTGTTTCATACAACAGTTTCAGTTCAGAGAATGTTAGAATGCACTTTGTCCGTTAAACACACCGTCAGGTTTTAATTATAAATGGTACAATAGTCCGCTAACTTCCTGTGACCTCACCGCTCCGTTAACCTGCCTGACTCCTTCCACAGCTAACTGTTAGCTAACTATTAGCCCTGCTGTTGGCTCTGATACCGGTAGACCGGGTCGGTCTGGACCGGGTTACCTGTCTGTCCCAGGTCTGTTTGAGGTGAACGGCGGCCACAGTGCTCAGAGTCAGAACCACAGAAACTCCCAGAACCACTTTAGAGGCTGTAGACATCACGTTAGCTTTAGCTTCACGTTAGCCAGCTGCTAACTGACTCCGCTGTTATTATGCTCATTCAGTCACTGCAGCTTGTTCTTCTTCGGCTCCCGCTACTGTGTCTTCTTCGTCAGATTCTGGCGTTTGGGATCTAAATTGTCTGATTAGCGCCCTCTGCTGGCATTTAGCATCAGGTACATCAGGTAACGTTACACAACAGGAGTCAGGAGAGCTGCAACATCTTCACGAATATGATATGAATATAATAATAGATTAATTAAATGAGATCAAAAACAAACAAATATAAAAAAGTGTATAAAAAACAAACAGGCAGATAATAAAGAAAAAACCCATAAAAAGGCAATTCATTTGTTCTCCAAAATATTTCTACATCAGTAAGTAGAAAATATGAAGAAAGATAAAGCAAGTACTGCAAGTCAAGAAGCATAAACATGAAATACACGATTAACAATAAAATGTTAACAAATATCATAAAACATATGTACAATATGTTATTTAAATGACAGACTGTACAGTTTGTGCAGGGATGTGCATGATGATGTGTAGACTTAACATTAATACAACTTGTCTCTGTACACATATTCCTTATACTAATACTTCATACTGTGACTTTTTGTACATTCCTGCACAAACTGTACAGCTCTGTCGTTCTAAAAACAGATATATTCTACGTAGTTTTCTAACATTTTTTGTCAATTTTCTAGTTTTTTTTCAATCTTTCTTTTTATATTATTGTTATGCGCCAACATACCAAAGCAAATTCCTTGTATGTGAAAACCTGATTCTGACTGATAATGAAACACCGTCAGCACTGACTTTAATGAAAATAAAGTTTCAGTTGTAGACGAGGAAGAAAACACTTGCAGAATGATGTCAAATCAGTACACTCATCAGCACACTACATCTCCCATGAGGCGAGTGGGCGAGCTCGCGGTGTCCTCCCGCCTCCGCTAGTCCGTTCGGGTTAAATATCTCTGAGTGACGTCCCCGCTGACCAATGAGGAGCCGCGGGGGGCGGAGCTTCTGGTCACGTTGAGAGAAAGTGCCACGACTCTGCAGCCTGACAGACTCCGCTGAGGTGAGAGAAACTCTTTAAAGCTGAATCACGGAGCTTTTCTTCCTGCGCTGCGGCTCCTGAATGAAAACACCAGACTGAAGCTGAAGAGACGCGGAAAAGTCAGAAAGGTTGGAACAAATGTTGGATTTTATACCCAGAAATGATCAAAAATAGACGTTTTAATGTGAGAATCCAAAATTCAGTGACACAAAACTCTTTTTCAATGAGTGACTTTCTCCTTTGAAACATCAGAAGAAGGATGACACACAGATGAAACTCTCTGACCGGTTTGAATGAACATAAAACTTTATGGAAATGATGAAAAAAGAGCCTGAGACGTTCAGACTGCACGTGCAGCCATCTGTGTTTATAAAGAGTTTTTTAAAGTTTGTTTTTGGTTCTAAAATAACTATAATGTGACATTCTGCATCTGAGGTGTTCAGAGAACAAACAGCGTTACATAACTGCTGTGTGCGTGCGTGCGTGCGTGCGTGTTCACAGTACAAAGGGTTAATTGTGGACTCAGACACGTCACTCCTTCAGCCCCTCCAAAACTGTAAAACATATTAAACTACATCATATATTCGGAATATTTTACCCTCTTTTGATATTTAGATCAATATTTTTCTTCTTGTGTCTCCAAAATATTCAGGTAATACTACTACTACTCTATAGAAATACTGTTTGCTTGTTTGTTTACTATGTTAAAAGTACTGCACATTGAGTCTACGCCTGTGGTAGGAAACCTTTGGCTGGTGAAGTTATAGAAGTATCGGGAACAAAATGAAAGTCAGTGTCATATTATTATATTATTGACTCATTATTAATGTATTAATGTGGCACATGTAAGAAGTATTTTAATGTTACATCGTAAACTGTTTGATGTGAAACAAAGAATCATCTTTTATAAACTGGTCACATGTAGTGAAGTAAAAGTACAACATGTTACTGCAGTAGAAGTATAAAGTAAAGTACAAGTAACTTACTTTGTACTGAAGGTTTTCTGAACACCATTATTGTCATTAATGTGTTGATAATTTTAATAATTAATAACTTGAGATGTCAGAAGAGATTTACTGAGAAAGAACACAGAGAAGAACAGACGGGCTTTTGTGTCTTCAATTATCGGTAACGCTTCATTTTACAGCTCCACAAATGTCATGGTAAGTAGGCGATAATTAGCAAGTGACGCATTTGAAATGTCTATAAATTATCCCCAAAATGTATTGAAAATTACTGCAAAATGTTTTAAGAATTATATTCTGCTCTTTCCTAATAAGCAGTTACAGTTAGTTTTTTCTCGCTGAAACTGTATGAATGAACCAAACAACCAAAACCATTAAATTAGCTACCAACACACTTTCGGCTAATGTATAAGCACTATTTTAGTGTTCAGTAGTTCGTTTTTATTTCGCTTTTTATTATGAAATGATAGCATACTGTATAAAAAGGGGCCTATTTACTTTTTGTATTTAGTTTCAGATGTTTAAAAAAGTTCATGAAAGAGAATTGTTCTATTTGAAAAGGAGAGAGACTGAAATATAATAGACTTATGTGCTACTCATATAAAGTTACTACAATTTTTAATATACTTTTTATATGTTGGATATTAATTACTATTTCTATTTCTTTGCGCATTTCAGCACATGCACAGCTCATCCTCACCTATTCACCGGTCTTTCCTTACTTTTCCTCCCTTTAGTCTGTTGTTATGGAATAACTGAGCTAACTGAGCTAACTAGCTAACAGCACCTACAGTTAGCAGCAGTTGGTGGTTATTCACGCTGTCATATAAAAGTACAAATACTGTGTTTTCATTTAAAAAACTTTGTTACTTTTTTCCCTGTTATTAATTTATTTGTTAATGTATTGTTTCTCAACATATAAACAGTGACATTTAACATTTGTTGAGTGGCGCGAATACATTATCATCAGGCCAGTTAGTAACTTGACTCTTGATTATGACCCTGTATTTGTCTGTAATTAGCTATTTATGGTGGCGCACAATAAAACAAATTGACATTTAGGAAATCTGTTACAAAGTTGGACTGATCTGTTGAAATTATACAGAAATTGGTGAGAATGTAAATGTTTAAAAATGTTCTACTAGGAAATTAAGCTGCAACAACTCACTTCAGTTTCCAGGTCTGCTCAGCAGACGTTAGGCAGACACACGCCTGTAATGCAGAAGTTACACATCAGGTAAGTGGTGACAATTCATCCCCTGCTGCCCTGACGATAATATTATATGTACACGAGGTCTGTATGCTCAGTCAATGGTATCAGTTAATTAAAAAAGATAAAACACTGGATAGAAAATATAAACAAAAGGTACTTGGCAAGTTATTTCTATAAGGTCATGCGTGTTAACGGGTGACGGGTCGCCTCAGCAGCTGAGGTGAAACACCAGGCCTTGACCTTCAACTACTCCATCCTTGAAAACAAGGCTGTGCTTAAGGCGAGTTGCTAACCCCCAGATTCTGTTTGACCTACTCTCGTTGCCTATCACAAGCAGGTAAGGACAAGTTGGACACCAGCTCTAGATGAATGTCCCTCCATGCTATAATTTCCATGTAAAAGAATGTAGGTCTAATTACAAAGGTATGTGATTCCTCTATATTTTGAGCCTAATTATGCATATCAATTAACTTGGTAGAACTTTATAAAATAAATTACCAGCTAATTATCAATTGGGAAAGAGAATATAATTATACAATTATTTGGTTGTAATTTCCAAGGAAGTTACTTGCTAATTATCATCAATTTACCAGGAAATAACGGACCTGAGAGTAAAGCGTTTGTGTTACCTCATGGCTATCAATTAACTTCGTATTACTTTCCTGGAAATGTATTAAATAAATGACCAGCTATTTTTCCGATACATTTTGGGGTAAATGTTGGTGTAATTTGGGTGTAATTTCAAAGAAATTTCAATTAAGTTACTATCTAATTATCACCTATTTACTATGAAATTTGTGGACTAGTAAAAAGCGTTACGGAAAATTAATCAACAACTAGTTTGATAATCGATAAATTAATATATAAATATATAAATATCCTCTGGTTCCATCAAATGTGTAGTGTGCATGCAGCCTGTTACAGTTGCTCCTGTTTGTTTTTGTTATTTTTTCTTACTTTTCTCCTTTATTCCTTTTATTTAACTCAGTACTTTTTAAAATGCTGACCCTCTCCAAACGTGCTGGTGGAGAGAGTTCTGGCACTTTTTTTCACTCTGGAAGTACTTTTTCCCCCCGAGGATCAATAAAGTATTTCTGATTCTGAAATGTGATGATTTGACGCTTTTCTTTGTCACGTGATCGTAAATGAAACTATTATGACTACGTCACCTCGGGCTGTGGGAACGTTCTGACTAAACAATTAATAAATTAATCAAGACCAATCAATCAATCAACAAATCATTACAGAGCAGCACTTCATCCTTTGGTTCACCGAATGAGAGTTTAGACTGAAGCAGTGATTCACTGCTGACCGTGAACTTTGACCTCCAGTCAGTGAGCAGTAGGCAAACAACCACCGAGAGAAATCAATATGTTCACAGAAAGGACTGATTTGTGCTTTTTGACTGTTTTCTGTGACTTTTTAAATATATATGTTTATGAGTGACCTGACAGATGCAGTGTGGCCGTTCATGAAGCTCCTTGCTCCGTACGCTCCTCCACAAAGCAGCTTCACTAACAGATTTCCTTTTTCCAAATATCTGGACAACCATTCAAAGTTATTGATTTGTTTCTTCTGTTTAAAACTGTGTTTCTATATCAAATTATTGTGGGTGAGTTCACTTGTAACCAAATTTAGGTGCACATGTGAACTTTGAGTGTTCCTGCTGAAGGTGATGGCATTTCTCCTCTAGGTGGCGCTACAGTTACATCGTTAAATGGCCGACGCTCAAAGGTCTTAAGTTTGACATAAATGAAGCAGAAAAACAACCCTCACACTCCGCCTCATGTATTGTAAGAAAGATTGAGCTTTTCTTCAGGCTACATGCTAAATGTCCTTCATCTTTGTCCCTCAGACTTCCTGTGTGACACTCTGATCAGTCATGGACGCCTCCGACCCGCAGACACTCGGCTTCATGGTCTTTGGAGGCTTCATGATCATCTCGGCGTTGGGCATCGTCCTCGTCTCCACGCTCTCCATGAAGGAGACGTCGTACGAAGAGGCGCTGGCCAAACAGCGTCGCCAGCTTGTCCGAACACAGACCCAGAGAACAGAGAAGAAGAAGAAGGACAAGACCCTGGAGAAGAAGAGCAAAGCCAAGAAGAAGGAAGACCGGCTTGATGGGAAGGTCTCAGAACCAGGCAGCGATGGTGGCGAGGAGCCTGAGGTGGTGACTTGTACCGAACCAGAATCTGATCCAGAACCTGGGGCTGCCCCTGAAGCTAAACCAACACCTGAACCAGAACCAAAACCAGAACCTGAACCAGAACCCACCGTGGTTACCACCACCACCATCGAGTCTCCTCCAGCCCCCTCACCAAAGGAGAAG
The DNA here is from genome assembly GCF_043641665.1 of Enoplosus armatus. NCBI lineage: Eukaryota > Metazoa > Chordata > Actinopteri > Centrarchiformes > Enoplosidae > Enoplosus > Enoplosus armatus. The sequence continues at coordinate 28,299,401 of NC_092181.1, read as the reverse complement.
AAGAAGAAGAAGTCAGCCAAAATGGAGCCGGCTGCTGTGGTGGAAACTGTTGCTAAGGAAGTTCTGGTCATGGCCATGGCATCGGTGGTTGATGTTTTTCCGGTGAACGTTGTCACTGAAGTCACCAAAGAACTGTCTGCTACCAAAGCTGAAGAACCCAAAGAGACCTTGAGCAAGAAGAAGAAGTCCAAGAACAAACCTGAGCCAGGTGAATAAACTTTCAACACAGATCATTGCCATAAATATTCATTTTAAATGTTTATCAAACAATATTGTTATCAGATTTTTCTTACTCTCAAATATCAAATATCGATATCTGTATTGACCACCACCATGATTGGATGGGCTCTACTGTAAAATAATGTTTAATTAAATGTTTGTTTACAGTTAGATTAAAGTCTGTCAAATTAATACAGAACATTAAGAACATTGGTTGTGTTGTGTTCTGGTTTTTCTTTAAGTGACAGACTCTGCCGTCTCATCCCGGCTGCCGTACGATGAGCTGCTGTCTGCCGTGTCCAACATGACGCTCAGAGACGACGAGATGCACAAACTCATGGAGGTCCTGAACCAGAAGGCCGGTGTCCGCCACGACTCATGGCAGCTGGTAGATAAACAGCTTCACAACACCAGCTAGCAGCTCACATTCACAGCTAACAAGTAGTGAAACAGTTAGTGCACAAACAGTACTCCAGACAATGTTAGCCTCCAGTACAGCTCACACTCACCAACTACTTTTAGCAGCTGGCTCAGTATACAGTGACACAGATACCATTCGAAAGCTTATGTTTCAGACTTGTTTATACCTATAAGTGGTTATGACTGGGATTCTTGGATGTCTGAAAGCTCCGATAACTTGGTGCTAAGTAATACGTTAGTATCTGATTAACAAACAAACATGGCTGCCTTTGTATGACATTCAGGCCTGTCAGAAAGGAGACCCACTGTCTGCTCTGAAGAAACAGCTGGAGGAGAAAGAGAAGCTGCTGACCACCGTGCAGGAAGACGCCGCCGCTGCCAAGAGCCGCCTTCGAGAGCTCAGCAAGGTGAGCCAGGCAGCGTTCAGATCATCACTCATGTCATGTGAGTTCTGTTGGTTTGTCAAGGTGACAACAATGCCACTCAACAAGGGACGGTACCAGGACACCTTAAAATATCTTGTTCCTCTAAAGGTGCACTGAGACACAACGACAAGTCAGTAGACTTGCAAATGTTCTAGACACAGGAGACTGACTTAGACATTTCTTAAAATAAAGTGTCTAAACCAAAACAATGGACTCATTCATGATTTCACTGGATTCTAGACACAGAACTGTGACTTTGCACTTACACCCACCACTTTATGGGAGTACAAATAAATTCAGTGGAATCAGTTAATTATGTGTATGAGTATGAACATGTTAGCTTCAGACCTTCAATTCTTGATAAGATTTTGGGCTGGCTGTTTCCTTCTTCAGGAACTTGGTGCAGAGAAATCCAAGATGGAATCTTTGGAGGCCCGTCTGAAGGTGGCGCTGAGTTCTCGGGTTCAGGAGGTTGATGTCCTGCAGGCCAGAATGCAAGCTGCTGACAGGGAACACCTGAAACTTACCCAGCAGCTTAACCAGAAGGTAGGGTTAACTAACATTTAATTCATTAGTGGCAGATCAAAGCAAGCTTCAAGTCAAGCCTCAAATTATTCAGGGCAAGTCAAATTGCAAGTCCTCAAGGGCAAGTCTAAGTCAGGTCTCAAGTCCACCAGGGCAGGCCCGAGTCCATTCTCAAATCTTGTCAAAGCATGTCTCAAGCTCTTAAAGGCAAGTCAAATCTCAACTTCTTGAGGGGATGTTTGAGTCAAGTCCTTGAGGGCAGGTCTAAGTCAAATCTCAACTCTTGTTAAAGCGAGTCTCAGTTCAAATCTTATGTCCTTGAGGGCAAGTCTAAATCAAGTCTGAAATCTTGCCAAAACAAGTCTCTATTCAAGTTGAAAGTCATTGAAGGTAGGTCCAAGTCAAGTCACAGGTCTTCAAGAGCAAATTACTAATTACTCAGTTGCAAGTCTGTCAGGTGTCTGAATGCTGATCATGATCTGTAGCATATTTAGCTAACTGGCTGTTAAACTGGAACAGATCGGGAGTCTGCAGGAACAGCTGGAGAATGGCCCCAATGCTCAGCTGGCCCGACTGCAGCAGGAGAACTCCATTCTCCGAGACGCCCTGAACCAGGCAACCAGCCAGGCCGAGAGCAGGTAACACACACAAGTCAGGTTAGGTTAGTAATTTGGTAAAGTACCCATGAGCTGCAGCAGCCATTGCTATAAATTTATCCAACAAGTTCTCTAAAGATTAACCTCTAACTTTACCCCGCTGGTTTGAGCAGTCAAGTTATATTTAAGTTTTCAGTTTCTGACTTGTAAATAGCCTTCACTTCAACATCCACGTCATTTTTATGACTTAATAATACGACTGAAAACCAAACTAACGTGTACCTCACGTCAGTCGTAGTCCGTTGGTCGAGGTAATTAAACGCATATTTAGTATTAAGCGTCACACGACCAACTCTGTAATCATACAACTGTCTTTATTTGTCATCAAGATGTGAAAGTCCCAGAGGGAAACATGGAAATCTTTCCCATCCACCCAATTTGACGCGAAGGCGCTATTAGCTACATGCCTACAGAGTTTGAAGCTCTCTGATTGCATTGTTCTTACAGCAATGCTTTCTGGGACTCTGATCTAACAGACAGTTACATGACTGTCAAAGGGACAAATGAACAGGACCGGTACTTTTGAACCGTCTGTGATCTACTGATGTCTGTTATCTGGTCTAACCCTATCCCTCCCTTCAGGCAGAATGCGGAGCTGGCCCGTCTCAGGCAGGACTGTGTCCGTCTTGGTCGGGAGTTGGCCGAGCATACAGACGCTCAGCGGGGTGACAAGGAATGCAGGAAGAGCCTGGAGACCAAGATGGCCGCCACAGAGCAAGAACTGGCCCAAGCCCAGGTCAGCGATATAGAACTGTTGTCCTTAAAGGTCACGTCTCACCAGCTGCATTTGTAGTTTCTTACTTCTTTCAAATAGTCTTTCTTTCTTTCTACAGAACATCTTTATTTTAACAGCCACTATGACGGTGGAGCTGCTGTTAACAGGAAGTGACCCGTGTTTTCTGTCTGTCTGTGCAGCTGGTCCATGCAGACACTGAGCGCACTCTGCAACAGCGACTGGAGGAAATGTGTTCGGAGCTCAAAGCATCGCGGCAGGAAGCTGCTGCTGTTAGCGGTTAGTGTTTCTGTTAGCATGTAGCTAACTAGGCCCCTTGGTTTCAACAATGCTAACTAATGCTAACCAGTTCTATATAAACTTAAGAACAAGTATTCTAATGTTGCATTCACATGGATTCAGGCAGACGGCAAACTGGATATCATTTTTGTGGACGAGAGCAGGATGGTAAAATTAAGTGTGGCCAGCAGAGAATAGCGGCAACGGTAGATGGCATCGCTGTCCAAAATTAAAATATTTTTTTGCCGTCCTCCGCGACAGAATTTACAACCGGATGTAATGTAGCTCCCTCACAAGGAGAAAACATGGACGATCTGGACAACGAGAAGCTAAAAAACGAAAGAGCAGTTCTGCTTTCACTGTTCATGTTGGAAATGAATGAATGACGTTTTGGAGGGAACAATAATTTTAAGTTTGTAATAGAACATTAAGAGAAAGTTGCATTTTATAGCTACATGCATCACTAGAAAAATTACATAAAATAATAGGCACGAAATAATTGTATGTAATATATTTTATTCCATTCTTTGTAAACAATACCAATGCAAATCACCATAGCAACATATTGTCAGGTGTTTCGTTTTGCTGTTTGTTTGTTTTTCCCGTGCCGTCCAGAAGGTGTTGTCCGGCTGCCGTTTGTCTGAATCCACGTGGAAGCAGCAGCAGTCTATTTGTCCATATTTACTTTGGCTGCCCATGATTTAGGCTAACACAAAGCTGTTAGAATGTATCTGACATCTAATTGCAGCCTTTCTCACCAACTAGTCAGAGGAATTATCTCTAAGTTTGGGAATTGTCACAGAAACTAAAACATTCCTTCAGCACATTGCTTTCTGTGGTTCCACCACGTCCAAATGTCCCAGAAACCCTTTCTTAGAAATCGTAACCGACATGACTCTGCTGGTTTTTCTGCTGTTTGTACCTCAGAGCTGCAGAGGGCGCTGGTGTCCAGAGAGGCTGAGCTGCAGGATCTCAAGGTCCAGCTGGAGAGCCAGGCTGCAGTCCAGGTAACAACCTGAATACCTCACTTTCATCATGTGATTTATGTCCTGTTTTTTTTAAACAATTCCTTTGATTGATTTATATTTATCATTGCAAATGAATAACCATAAGACTTTATACTCTCAACCAAAACATTGGTATTCTGTAGCTATCTCCACCTTCATGACCCCTTTCATTGCTGATATCCATAAATGTTGCTGATGCTGATTGAAAGAACAATGATTTACTTCTGGATTTGGTACTTCTCCTACTTGTGTAGTTTTCCAGCTAGTGTTTTTTTAGTTAGCTGTGTTGCTTTATAGATGGCAGTGTCTGTCCATCACTTTGGTCCAAACTGATTGTGATGAGATGTGGTTCAGACCTTCATGGTCCCCTCAGGATGAACTGTAATAACTCTGGTGATCCTCTGACTCTTGGTCAAGTGCCATCATCAGGTCAACATGTTCATGTGTCCAAAACTTTGGTTTATGACCAAATACCTGCAGAACTGATGACGTTCATCATCCTCAGCTGGACTCTGTGTTTACTGCTAGTTAGCCAATGTTAGCATGCTAACACGCTAAATTAAGATGGTAAACATGGTAAACATTATACCTGCTAAACATCAGATGTGTGGGATAATGATAAAGAGTGGGATAATGTTAAATAACTTTAATTAAAATTTAGCGTTTTGATCATTAACCAGTTTGTGTCTGCAGGTGGACGGATCGTCTGAGGTGGAGCAGCTGAAGAACTGGTATGAAACTTTTTCTGCTGTCATATTATTGAAACAACAATAATAACAGTGAGTGTAGATGTTGTGGAGGTGTGACGGACTGTAGTTTGACTTCCGCTGCGACTTCCCGTCAGTGTGCAGCGCAGAGACGAGCGGGTCATCGCTCTGGAGGCGGAGCTCACTCAGCTGAGGGAGGAGCTACAGCTGCTGACATCACAGTCACAGAGGTCAGAACCACCAGAAGCACAAAACATATTTAATATGTCCTTAAAGTATATTTTCAACATCTTTCCTTTTTGTAAGTAGTTGAGGTGATTCGTTAGTTTCTTTGTGTCCTCAGAGTGAAGGACGATGAAGTGGAGGCAGCAGCTGGTGATCAGATGCAGAAAGACGTATGTTTGAAATTCACAGACCAGATATCATCATGTTTACAGTTTGAAACTAAAGATCCTAAGGTTTGCCTGCTAGTGTCTGTATTGTTCCATTTTCAGCTAACTAGCTACCTACAGTAGTAACTTAGTATTATTTCCAAGAGTTAGCATATCTTACAGGTAATGTAACACCAGGACTAACTAGCTCTACACTGCTACATAAGAACAACGCTATTTCCATATCTTCTACATGGATCATCAACTTACCAGAGACCTGTTTGCTAAGCCTCAGTCTGTTAGCATGATATCAGGGTCAGGGACCTGTTAGCTTTAGCCTCGGCCTGTTAGCATGATATCAGGGTCAAGGACCTGTTAGCTTTAGCCTCAGTCTGTTAGCATGATATCATGCTTTTTACAGGATTCTCTTTAAAACAGGTAATCTGGATAGTTTTTACTCATTAAGTCATGAAGTTAACGTTAGCTTAGTTAGCTAGCTACAACTGATAAAACAATCACAGTCAGTGTTTAGGCACCTTAATTTGAGTCGAAGTTACGTTACCAATTTTGTCATGTTATGTCATGTAGTAAAAATCCATTTTCAAAACTCTTGATATATTCAAAGACAAGAAAAACTAATGATCCAACATGGACTGCTTTTGACATTTTCTTGCATTAAAAGATTTTGGTTTAGCAGCTGACTCTCACACATAAACAAACAGATGACAGAATAATGAAATTAAACTCTATAATGCATTTAAAATAAACACATTCTCCAGTTCTATCATTCTTTTATTTATTATTTTTAATTTTATTCTCTTATTCCTCATTCTGTTATTATTTCCTGTTTAGTAAACTCTTCAACACAAACAACCTGTGAAAGTTTCCTCCAGATGTTTCTGATGTTTGTTTCGTCTTCTTCTGCTCTGCAGGGATCAGGAAGTGAAACAGAGTCTGAACAACCGTTTGAAAGGTAAAAAACAGGTTTTCATTTTTAAATGTAACAAAACATTTATCGTAACAGAAGAACCTTAACTACAAATAAATCTCCATGTTACCAAATAATGTTAAATTAATTCAGTTAATTATGGAGTGCTAAAAGTCTAATTTTCTGCCAGTGAAATTATTTCAAACGTTTTCCAAAACAATCTAGAAGTGAATCAGAATATTTATTAACTTTATGAACACAATGAAACAAACAGCTGCACCAGAATCAAGAAAAACAACCGTTTACTGTTGAGAGTTGATTGTTTTGTTTGTTGGTGTTTGTTGTTGTCAGTCTGGAGGAAGACTCTCAGCTGCTGCGTCTGGAAGAAGAACTGCAGCAGATCAGAGAGGAGCTGCAACAGAGTCGTAACCACGGCAACGTGAGTCCAGATCAAACACTTGATATAATATTCATAGTGGCACACAAACCTGCTGATGCTACAGAAGGTTTCACTCTCTGGAGGCCATTTTGGAAGAGTGAGAAACTTTTAGTCTGAACAGAAGCTGAAAGTGAGAGCAAAAGATTTACACATTAAAATCAAATCAAATATTAGTTTCAGTGAGAAATAAAAACTTAATCTGAAGTTTATTCTTCATCTTTATATATGATTCTTGATTGTTTGGATGGAAATGAAAGCAGCTGATTCAGTGACAGTTAAAATCCGTTCGAATCGTTCTGACATGTATCAGACTAAGAGGCTTTTTTCTCATTTGGTTTTTAAAATGTTTTGGAAATGAAACCCAGCACCTCAGAATCTGCAGTTATCAGAGTCCTGAAGACCCAGGTTCATCTGATGAACTACGATGTGATACTGAATAGAAACCTGAGAAGTAGGTCCGACTCGTCTTCCATCTTGTTATATTCTTCAGGAGCTGCAGGAGAAAATGGCGGCTTCAGCGGCAGCGTTTTCAACTGCAGAGCGTCTGAGCGAGCAGAGAGAGGCGGAGCTTAAAGCAGCGCTGGTCAGTGAGATAAAAACACACCTGGAAATATACGTTTATTACATATTAAAGATCTGAACTTTTTACTGTCTAGCATATTTTACAGTGTAATGAACTGACCGTACACTGTAAAAATTATGAATGTCTTTGTGTGTTCAGACTGAGTCGCGGTCCAGGGTCGAGTCCCTGCGTTTGGACTTCCAGGGGTCTCTGCAGGTTCTGTTTCCTGGCATCTCTGTGGAGGCGGAGCAGGTCGGTCAGGTCTCAAACCAAAGAACAAGTGATGAGTTTTTAATGCTGATCCAGAAATCTCTTTAAAAAACTTCAAACGTTATCAAACAACGACGTTTTGAACACTTGAACAATTTTCTCACTGAATGACATCATAGAATATTTTTAATTTGTAATACAGCTTTCAGTAGCTCTTTGACTCAGTTATTATTTTTTACGATTATTGCTATTATTATCATCATTCAGTGTGTTGCAAATAGTTGCAGGAGCCTTTTGAGCCTGGCAGTCAGAACTCGGGGTGTAACAGCATGTGTTTCCTCTGCAGAATAACTGGCTGGAACTTTTTACTCAGAAAGTTCAGGAGAGTAAAAGTGACGAGGCGAGCTCTCACTCTGAGGTAAAAACACAAAACTCCAAACACACTCACATCCGGTCTGATGGGGAGTTTAAAGAACTGAGAACTACCCTAACCCTGACAGCTGCAGTTCTTCACAAGCTGTTTCAGAACTTTTCCTGTGAAAGCAGAAACAGGAAGTTTTTCTGGAGCTGAAAACTCAGATTCCTAAACCTCCGGAACATTTTCGGGAACTCTGGAGGAACTGTTAGTCAGTGTTTTTCAGGAATTTTCTTTTCATTAACAGCAATTTTTTATCTGAATTTAGAAAGTTTTTCTGGCTTTCAGTCGGTTGTTTAGGAACTCAGGTTCTTCAAAAACTTTTTCAGGGACTCGAATATTTTCTACAGAAGGTTTTTTGGAAGCTCAGACTCTTGGAAATCAGTTCTTTTTAGGAACCTTTCCTAGAAATCAAACTTTTACAGAAGCTCTAAAATGAGGAATGTTTTTACTTGATTTAGGAAACGTTTGCAGTTTTGTTCTTGATGTTTGGCTGTTGTTTTCTCAGCTGCAGTGGCAGTTTGATCAGAACACGAAGCTGCTGCAGGAAACGGTAACAACTTCCAACAACTTTGACAACTTTCTGCTCATGAACCTGTTTCACGTCGTTACTCAATTAGAAAAAAGTATTTTCTTTTAGAATGTTTTTTGTAATTTGCCTCCTTTGTATCTGTTGTATTATTGTTTGTATGCTGTTTGTTGTGATGCCTCTGTGACTGTCCCTGAAGGAGGCGGAGCTTCAGGCCCTGCAGCGACGCTCTGAAGAAGAAGAAAACATCTGGAGGAACAAACTGTCTGAAGCCGAACAGCAGAAACAAACGGTGCGGATCATAAATCACGTGTTTATAAGTCGTATAAGTAGTAGTTCCAGCTGTTACAACTTGTTTCTGTCTAAATAAACTCCATCGAATATTTAGTGTCTCTTTAACCAGACGACCTGCAGCTCATTTACATCAGTACTTATGAGCCGGTCGTCATGTTGTTCAGTGTGTGATTCCTGATGTCTGCAGGTCCTGGATCAGCTGAAGCTGCTGGAGGACGAAGTTCAGTCGAAGAGGACGGAGACAGAAGACACTCAGCAGGTCTGTCCTCTCAGAAGCTGTATTTTATTAATTATTATTTAATCCTAATAATTGACGAGTAATGTTGAGGTTGTCGTTGTGTCTCAGCTGAAGGAGCAGCTGATGCTGTTGGAGGCTCAGCTGGAGAAACAGCTGGAGGAGGCCAGTTTCAGCCAGAGCTGCAGTGAGGAGCTCGCTCAGGTTTGAATGACACCAACATGATCAACTTAATAAACACGTGTCAATCAATCGATTAATTTCAGCCTCTCATGAAAAGACATTCAGTTTCTGTGAATGAAGAAGACGTTTATGAAGTTACGTTGTGGGGACTTAAATCTGTTTACGCTGTCGCGTTGTGGGGACTTAAACATGTTCACACTGTCACGTTGTGGGGACTTAAATCTATTTACGCTGTCACGTTGTGGGGACTTAAACCTGTTTACAGAGTCACGTTGTGGGGACTTAAACCTGTTTACGCAGTCACGTTGTGGGGACTTAAACCTGTTTACAGAGTCACGTTGTGGGGACTTAAACCTGTTTACAGAGTCACATTGTGGGGACTTAAATCTGTTTACGCTGTCGCGTTGTGGGGACTTAAACCTGTTTACAGAGTCACATTGTGGGGACTTAAATCTATTTACGCTGTCACGTTGTGGGGACTTAAACCTGTTTACAGAGTCACGTTGTGGGGACTTAAACCTGTTTACAGAGTCACATTGTGGGGACTTAAATCTGTTTACGCTGTCGCGTTGTGGGGACTTAAACCTCTTCACGCTGTCGCGTTGTGGGGACTTAAATCTATTTACGCTGTCACGTTGTGGGGACTTAAATCTATTTACGCTGTCACGTTGTGGGGACTTAAACCTGTTTACAGAGTCACGTTGTGGGGACTTAAACCTGTTTACGCAGTCACGTTGTGGGGACTTAAACCTGTTTACAGAGTCATGTTGTGGGGACTTAAACCTGTTTAAGTTGTCACGTTGTGGGGACTTAAACCTGTTTACGCAGTCCCTTGTTGGGACTTAAACCTGTTTACAGAGTCACGTTGTGGGGACTTAAATCTATTTACGCTGTCACGTTGTGGGGACTTAAACCTGTTTACAGAGTCACGTTGTGGGGACTTAAATCTGTTTACGCTGTCACGTTGTGGGGACTTAAACCTGTTTACAGAGTCACGTTGTGGGGACTTAAACTTGTTAACGCAGTCACGTTGTGGGGACTTAAACCTGTTTACGCAGTCCCGTTGTGGGGACTTAAACCTGTTTACGCAGTTACGTTGTGGGGACTTAAACCTGTTTATGCAGTCACGTTGTGGGGACTTAAACCTGTTTAAGTTGTCACGTTGTGAGGACTCGCCTTCCTTTTGGGGACAAAATGTCCCCTTAATATCAGTCATTAAATGTTAGGCTGAAGACTTAGTTTAAGGTTAAGGTTAGTCTCCGGGAAATGAATGTAAGTCAATGTGATGTCCTCTGAAGGGATGGAAACATGACTCTGTGTGTGTGTGTGTGTGTCAGGTGCAGTCTCAGTTGCAGCAGATGTCCTTCAGGCTGCAGTTGGAGCAGGAGCAGCGGCAGCAGCTGGACAGACAGCTGCAGCAGGTCAGACTCACATCTGGAAAATCTGCAGGTTTTACAGTCAGAACAGCAAGTCAAACAGTTTCCTTTTCTCTCGTTGACTTTCAGGCTCGACAGGAAGTGTTGGAGCTGCAGCAGCAGACGGCGGCTGATCAGAGATCTGCTGCTCCCCTCAAGGTTTCTGATGTTTGTTTATAAAGTGAACTCTGACAGAGAGGAAGCACTCACCGCAGGGCCTCGTCAAAGTAAAAGCCATGAAACATGTTGCTCCTTCAAGACTTTTACTAATAATAATGTTTATTTACAGCACATATCAAAATGATTACAACTGTTAAAAAGTGCATTGCCAATCATAAAACAACCATATATATATACACACACACACACACACTTTAGTGTGATGAGTTTGTTTTCCATCTGAAACGTATCGGATATTAAATATATCCCAAACATGATTAGTAAATAACAGCTGTTCTTCTGACTTGTATTTTTATATTATATTTATATTTTGCTGAGACTTTAAGATGTTTTTTTCATGTGAATTCTTCTGTTGTCTCTGCAGGAGGCGACAGTCGAGGTGAAGGAGGAGACGCCGGTGTGACATGTTACATGTAGTGATATCTTGAAGAAACAGAAATAAGATTTCAGGTCTGGACACATGATGAAAGTGTTTTCACAGTGAAGCTGTTGAGAGTCAGTGGACATGGTTTTACTGGACTGGTCACTGAGACACTTCAGGACAAATAAACTGTCAAGTCCGACTCAGCTGTTGTTTTTATTGATTTATTTATAACGGTCATTTATTAACGTCTGCAGGGCCACTGGTTTTATTTCCATCCTGATGCTTTATGTGGCTTTTGACTGTTCGTCTTGGACAGTTTCTCTCATGGACGGAGATATACTGAATGATCTGAAGCTCTCCGGCGCCCCCCTGAGGAGGCTTTAGTCGTGCTGAATGTCTCCATGTCTATTACAGACCACATCCTGTAATTTCAGCAGGGTTAAATTGGTCCTGAGCAATGAGTTAAATAACAGAGGAGATTAATCCTGTTCATCTTGTCTGAATGGGGCTGAAGAAACACTTTTCCCAATTATTTAGTCACAGAAAAAGCTGAATAATTAAAATCCCAAAACTGCCTCCTCAGCTGTAAACTAAAAGAATAAAGACCTTAAAAGTAGACTTTAACTGGTTATTAACAAACACATTTACTATGAATTAAATGACCACTAACGAAATGTATCACAGTGACCCTGGAGCCTTCGGTGCCCCCGGGGCTCTGGGGGCCCTGGGGCTCTGGGGGTCTGGAGTTATTTGCTTGTATTTCATGTGTCCACAAACTCAAAGAACAATGCGACAGATGAAAGCCAATTTTATTGATCAAGTAACATAAATAAGACAAATGTTTCACTGTACATACAACCTGGAAACCAAAGTAAAAATAAATAGTGTCACAGCAATAAATTAAACGCATGAATGGACCAACAGACGGTCAGCTTGAGTCTGTGAGATGAGACGCTGAGTCGTGTTCGTCTCCCAGGACGACAGTGCAGTTCGATGGCTATTTACACACATTTTATTTTACACGTTTCATTTCACACTCGTCTGTCTTCAGTTCACGTTTGTCTTTTTACAACTTCAATAACTTCAGCAACAATTTAAAAAACTAAAGCAAAAAGCAGCGGCTGATTATTAAAAACTTTAGTTACATGTTACAACAGCGTCGTCACAGCTATCAACGTTTCTTTAATACGTGTTCAGTATCAAATACTTCAGTCAGCAGGTTACAAAAATATCACAGACTCTTTGTTTTTGAAATGAGCGTCTTCAGTTCCTACAACATCGAGACGTCAGTGAGCAGCAGCTCTCAACCCTCAGTTCAGCTCGTCAGTCCCAAAACAGACCAGAATAAACCAGAACACGTCGACCTTTGACCCCTGTGATGCCGTGACTTTCAGCCTGCTCTGTTCTGCAGCATTGAGCTCTCACGATTAAAACGATGTAAATGTTTGTCTTTGGGGTCTTTGAAGGCGTCGAATTGTGAAACTTGTGAAAAGTACATTTGAAAAGAGGTCGACTCAGTAGTTCATATCACATGATCGTCATCAACCTGTTTCCAGGTCAAGAACGAACTCAAATCCATTTGCTGATGAAGATCATGTGACATGATCAAAAGCTCCAGAACAGCTACTGAATGGACCTTGTCGTCAGATTGTTTTTGCTCTGAATCTTCCTGACGCTGAAGCTAAATTCAGATTGAAAATCAAAGGAATTCGTACGTAGCTTGCTAGCTAACTGGCTACATCTGAGAACAGCTGTGGCTGAGATGTTTGCAGCTGTACAAGCTGAAACAAGACCAACATATTTCTCTGACCGACAGGTAGATCTTGTATTAAGATCATGAACAGGTGCAGCAGCCCATCACAAAATTTAAATCAAGTTATTCATCAATTTATGCCTGAATTCTGTCCAACACTGTTCAAACTAAACAGAGCTAAACGTCCTGTTTTCCATCTCACACTGAGAACGAGAACTCGTATTAATACGTCTCGCAAACATCTCGATACCTGAAGAGCAGAACAGAACCTATCATTCACCCGTGACGAGTGATTCTGGTTCCTACTGATCGTTTAGACCTCTCAGGACTTCATAACCAATCGTTTTTAACTCCAGTTGAGGTCCTCTTAGGAGCTTTTCAAAATCTTGACAGTGGACCTTGATCAGATTCTACAAATTCAATCATTCTGTATTCTGATAACAGCTACAGAAATAACACACACTCTCTCCTCCAACCTCCAAAAACAAAATCAGTCTCTGAGGGTCTTTCCAGACTGTCGGGTTGAGCGCTGCTGAGCTGAACCTCCGGTCTCAGATTCAGACCTCAGATCCAGATCCTGTGAGCTCTCCTTCAGTTTCAGATTCGTGTGCATACAATCACAGCCGGAGTGCCTGACAGGAGACGCCCCGCTGGAGGTGAAGAGGAAACTAAATTCAAAACACATCATCCGGACACAAACGCTGCAGGTTCTCCGGCGTGTAGCCACCAACTGTAACCGATGGCTACAGCTTTCATAGTCCAGCTCTGTGTCCGCACACGCACACGCGCGCACACACACGCACACGCACACGCACACACACTCTGCAGAACATGACAAATTAAACACAAAAACTGATGTAAACATTATTTTAGGAAAACAAACTCCTGAGACTACTTCGTCGTCACGTCGCTGCACTGAAACATTTGACAGTTTGTGTTATTACTGAAGTTCCCCTCCTTCCTGATGATGCTGCTGCCAGCCGGGTTGGCTTCATCTTACTGTTGCCATGGCAACCGATAACGGTGGCCAGCCGGTGAGCTCCTTTCCCTCCATCACAACCAAACATCATGCTCACTTAGGAACTACACGTCAAGCAGCTGCTATGCAAGTGCTACTGAACTCGTCGATGTAACTTCTGTGTACTTAGAGGATTAATACATTTGTCCACTAGGGGGCAGATCAGAGCCGAATCATCCCTGGTGACCCTGGTGAGTGTGAACATGGCAACACTCGAGGAGGTTTTCCACAGACCTCGTTCAACAAATTTATCTTAGGTCATGGTCATTTTGCAAAGCTAGTAAGTGGACCTTGATTTAAAGGGACACTCCATTGATTTAGTATGTTGGTCCAAATCTGAGCAGCACGGGTGGAAATATCTTGGATATAGTCTTTCAACGGAGGCTCCCTGGCTTTTTGGTGTCTTTTTTTTACTCTTTCCAAAATCAAAAGCACACAGCCTAACCAAATGTTACTTCCAAGGCCAACAGTTAGCATATCATTGGCTAACTGCATTTGTTTCTGGGGTTACGGGTTATGTTAGTGGATGTTTCAGTTCTGAACAGGGATTTTTTTTGAGTGGGAGTCTGGTTGCTATCGGAGTTTAGGCTAGCGTAACATCTCTGTCCTGCTCTTTATTGGATTCAGGGAAATTACCTTCCAGCAACTCCAGCTAACATTTTCCAAGAGAGAGTTACGTTTGCCAAACACTTCACTAAGTCCTTGTCCTAAAAGCCTTTTCTCTTGTAGTGTTAAAAGTGAAAACAGTCTGTTTGAAAATACGAACAAGTATGGAAGCTAAGCAGCTAAACAGGGTTTTGTTGGACAAAATAACAGTCTGATGTATTTTTCCTTCTCAGACTCATAACAGGAGGCCTAACTGGCTCTACACTGCAACACAAGAACAATGCTGTTTCTTTATTTCCATGTCTTCTACAACCATCAACTTGAATGAATACTTGTTAGCTTTAGCCTCAGTCTGTTAGCATAATATCATGATCTAGGACTTGTTAGCTTTAGCCTCGGTCTATTAGCATGATGTCATGTATGTAGCCATCATATTTAAGACTCTCTCTTTTAAAGGGTTCTTGTTTTAAAATGAATAATTTCAACTAACTCATGGTGCTAACTTTAGCTTAATTAGCAAGTTAGCTACAGCTGATGAAATCTGCCAGCTACAGCAGTCATTTCACAGCAGACAAAATCGAAGGTTGCCGGGTAGAAATGAGAAGCTTCTTTTGTCTACTACTGTACGAAATCAAGGACCAATTGTTTCATAAATAACTGAATTTTGATGATAAATCTGCCACCATTATCTCTGTAAACTGTATGTGCTGTGTGAGAACAGAAAGATAATGTGGTTAGCAACAGTAACCAAGGGGGTGGGGCTTAGTGAACATGGGATACGCAGGGTAACCATCATGTGTATGTGAACGTGTAGTTAAAAGCAAGTTAATAAGATTTTAAAAAACACATTTTAGTCCTTGCGCTGTTTAAGACACCACAGACATAAAATATCAGATTCTGATTGGATGGTAGGTGTCAATTAAAAATTGCATGTGGGGACGCTTAACTTTGATTTTCAAAGAAATGAACTGAAACCAGAGATCAGCAGGAGAATGAAGTAAATGTGATGAGGAGTTAAAACATGAGAAAGCAGCAGTAAAGTGAAGATGGAAGTGAATTTTCCCTCCAAAATTCCAAAGTCCTCCAATCAGAAGAAACAGGCACCGCCTGGCACACATTATTGGAAACCACGAGGATCATAGGAAAGTGACGCCTGAACCTCCAGTGTTATTTTTTTCCCACCTGAAGCTTTATTTTCATGTGAAGTTTGAGTGAATTCTCAAATAGCTGAAAAGCAACCAAGTTAAATGTTCTTTAAACATTTCTCTTGAGGTGTACCTGATATTTCAGTATTCTGTTCAATTTCAATTCATCTATCCAGATCTGTTTTTTCACAAAGTCTAGGGTGTGTTTAGCCTAGCTTAGCACAGAGACTGGAAGCAAGAAACTGTCAAGTGTGAACCGGGTCTCTGTTGTGGAGCAGTTCATACTTTGACAGAAGAGCTTCAATAAACTGGACGGTGACACACAATTAATAAGCTAAGATAGCTTTCTCCATTCTGGACCCTCAGGATTTAGGATTTATTTCATCCTCACAAGCGAATCCACTGACTGCATTGAAATAAATTGATTTTGCCCCAAAATTTGCCGTTAAAATTTCTTGTTATCTAGTTGGCTAACAAGCTAGTCACCAATCCAAGAGTCAACTTGGTTTTGTTGGCTAGAGCCAGGGGTCAAGACCTCGAAGCTAACTCTTTAAGCTAACTGGGCATAGAAGGTAATATCTTAGTCTTGATCTCAAACTTTACTACTTGTTAGCTTTAGAGACAAAGACAGAAGCTCACAAGAAGATACAACATGTAAGTCAGGTGGACTTGGAGTTGTGTGAAGGTGGATTTTATTCCTCTTTTGATGGAGCCAGGCTAACAGTTTCCCCATGCTTCCAGTCTTTGTGCTAAGCTAGGCTAAACAGGTCCTGGACCTCTCTCTGTACTGGACCCACAGATGCAACTGAAACGTCTGACTGACAAAGTGATTTCAGTTGGACTAAATATAATTCAACCATTTAGGACTTTGTTGATGTTTGTAGAGGATGTGAAAGTCAAACATGAATCGTATTCTTTCTAAACGCAGACATTTTCGTACCAAAGTGAAGGAAAACATTTTGTTGAACTAATTCTACAGTAGACAAATGACCGGTTTGAGGAGCACTGGAACTTGTTAACTAGATGTTACTGTGTTTTTGGTTACCTGGTGATGTTGTTGAACCCTTCATGGTGCAGGCTGGTGAACAATAAGCTACTGGACACACACACACACACACACACACACACACACACACACACACAGACAGACAGACAGACAGACAGACAGACAGTGCACACTTCAAAACACACACAAACAGAAAACATTTTCCCTTGAGAGTCCTGACAGCTTCAGGCGTTGAGGGTAGACCGTCCGGACGAAAAGCGCTGCTCTTCTGCGTCTACCCGAGCTCAAACTACTTGTCTACTGCTGCTGGAAGTGTCTTCCCAAAGTTCTCCCCACGAATGGAGAGTTCTGATTGCTAAACCTACACAGACACAAACATCCCCGTTCCCTTTGTCAGGTGTTCATGATTTAAGGTAGTTCGGGTGAAATCAAAACCAGAAAAGAAAGCCTTCTCGTGTTGAGTCCAGTGGTCCAGCGGTCGAGGAGCCGAAAACGCTCGTCCAGCAGGTCGGAGGATGTGCTGCTGAGATCGGGTCGGAAATCTGGCGAGTTCATTGGCCACTACTGTCTGCGATGGATGACACCGTCCGAAGGTGGCGATGTCAAAAACCCAGACAGCACTTTTAACAACATGCAGCGAAAGCTTGGCAGGTCAAAAACCCCCCAACGTTTCCAGGTGATGTGTCGAACATATCGTCAAAATCCACAAAAAGAAAGAGAAAAACGCCGAACAGGGAAGGGAGACTGCGATGCGTCTGCGTAAGCAAGGCTTCTACCACTACAAGAGCTGGCGGTTGGCGACTTATTCAGCACTCCAGTATCGGAGGACGGTGGCGACGGCGGGCGTTCGCTTGGGGGCGTCCACCAGGCCAAGGAAAAAGACAGCGTCAGCATCAGCTTTGACCCCTCGACAGGTCGAGTCCTGGGGACCCACGGTGGGATCAGGAGTCAAGACACGAGTGCGAACGAACAAAATCCAGCCCAGGCACGAAATTTTAAACCCCGCCCCACACCCCGAGAAAATACAAAACAAAAATCAAAAAGAAAAACTTTTGGCTTTGTGGTTATGTACAGTGACTTCCTGTGGAGACAGTTTGATGTC
Source organism: Enoplosus armatus (assembly GCF_043641665.1). Classification (NCBI taxonomy): domain Eukaryota; kingdom Metazoa; phylum Chordata; class Actinopteri; order Centrarchiformes; family Enoplosidae; genus Enoplosus; species Enoplosus armatus. Next base: position 28,281,675 of record NC_092181.1, on the reverse strand, counting down.
CATCAAGTTTCCACAGACGTGCAGGACTGGATGTTGGCGAGCCGGCGCCGGCGTCAAAGGTCAGGGTCAAGTCTTCGAGCTGGAAGGGGGTGGAGCTAACTGCGTCAGTCTATCAGTCAGTATGTGTGTATGTGTGTGTATGTGTGTGTATGTGTGTGTGTGTGTGTGTGTGTGTGGTGATTCTACAGTCAGCTTTATTTTCTAACTGTTACGTGGGTATGGACCCTCAACTAGCTCCGCCCCCTCCCTCTAGCTCCACCCCCAGCTACTGGTGGACCTCGTTGGCGATCAGACTGTCCTCCCCTGACTGAAAATCCGCCTCATTGATGCTGTTCCCTCCGTTCAGCATCTCCTCGTCCTGGGACGACCCTCGGTCCTCCTCTCCGCTGCCACCGCCCGGCTCGTCTGAGTTTGGGTCCTGGAGCACCTGGGCAATGTACATCTGCTGGTGCTGCTGGTGCTGGTGCTGCTGCTGCTGCTGCTGCTGCTGCTGCTGGACCACAACGAAACCACAACAAACCAGCGAGCGTAAGCAAGCTACGCAGGGTCTATAACATTTAGACTTATTAGCATCATAACTGGGATGGGGTTTTCAGGTGTCCATAGAAAATATACCAAAAGTAGCATAAGTTGGCATCAAATGTCTGGAGTCATAATCTTGTTGACTTTTTCTATGAGGAAATGTTTCCTGATTTAAATAATTTCTCCAGTTTTAAACTGTAAAAAAGTCCCAAAAGACACAGTTTGATCTTGTGTGCACAACATCGTAACTGCCACTACGATTCATTTTATCGAACACAGCATGAACAAATAGTGTCATTCAGAAATGCTAGAATTCAGTTTTTACACCTCAAGCATCTGTTATTGGACTGATGTTTATGCGTTGGAGTGTAAACCTTGGCTATGCTTCATCTGCTGATAAAGACCATGTGATACTGTCAAAAGCTCTGGAACAAACAGTAAGTGGAAAGTAAGAAAAAAGTAAGCTAACAACCCTAACAACTATAGATGTAGTTTGTAAGAAAGCTAACAAACCTAAGAACCAAAGCTAGTAAGTTAGATCCACTCACCTGAGATTTGGTGGTGGGGGAGGACGAGGGACGAGCTGGACGTCCGTTCTCGACGGCGTCCACGTCGTTCTCCTTGGTGTCGATCTGAGACAGAGACACAGAGTGAGACAATGTGCTGAACGGCAACATTAACGTTTCATACACACGTTCTTTTTGGAACCTTTAAGTAAAAAAAGTTGCCGTACCTTGTAGTTGTGAGCGCTGAGGTACTTGAAATGTCCGAAGCAGACGTGAGACAGACAGACCACAATGGTGACGATCAGCACCACCAGAGTGAACATGGAGGTCGGTGTCTCGAAACCTGACAGCACATTAGCAGTTAGCATCCCGTCTCATACAAACATAGAGCTCAAGATCAGATTTCTGTCTTTCATTTTCACACCGAGAACAAATTTGTCAAATACCAGATTACAGAGAAGGACTCAGATCATTCAATTAAATTCAAACTGAATCCAACAAGGAGTTTCCAACCAGCTTACAGGTGTGTTACCACCAACACCTGGACAGGTGTGACACTGTGAATATTACAGTAATAGTATAGTAATGAATTACTGTAAAAAGGTCTCACTTATGAAGCTTTTCAACCTTCACGGTTCCCAAAGTCTCCTTCATCCACTCACTCACACAGTCACACACTGGTGTGATTTGGACTGGTCTTGACTGACTCGAGGCTTGCTTTGGACTCGATAATGATATTAATCGAGTAGAAAAGATGATTTAGTGGTTTCTCCAGTAGGGGGCGGGGCTCACCTGTGCGTACAGTGGAGAAGAAGAGCAGCCAGAAGAGGCAGAGGATGGGTGCAGCCACCACCTGGGTGACGGCTCCGGAGTGGATCTTCTTGTCCAGTTTGGAGGGCAAGTAGGCATAGTACATGTTGTATCTGTCCACCAGGTGTTTCAGCAGCATGTACATCAGACCTGCAGGGGGACAGGTGAACTGCTGAGTCAGGAAGTCACATTGACGACTTAATATATCTGATCAGGGAATTTATTACGGACTTCATTTGAACTCGACCTGGACTTCAAATGACTTAAGACTTCATTTGGATTTGTATTAACTGACCTGCGTCTTGACCTAGACTTGTCTCAACTGACTTGAGACTTGATCTGGACTTGTCTCAACGGACTTGTCTGGATTTACTTGGGACTCGACTGACGTGGAAATTAATTTGGACTTGTCTGAACTGACAATCAACTTTCACTTTTCTGGACTGACTAGAGATTTAATTTGGATTTTTGTCAACTGACTGGAGACTCAATGAATTCATTTGGACTTGCCGCTGTAGTTCTAAAAACAGCTCTGGGTACTAGAATTAACACTGTGCTGATGCTGTGGTACTGATACTGTACTGTAGTACTGATAGTATATTGTGTAGTGTAGTTGAGACTGACCGAAGGGGACGATGATGGGGCAGGTGATACTGTAGGCCATCACCACCGTGAAGACATTCATCATCCAGGCGTACGCCGCTCCGAACTGAAACTCATAGGCCTGGTGCTGCAGGGACCAAAGACCAAGTTTTAAACAGGATACAGCCACAGCAGTGCCCTCATCAGGCTGTAATGTTCATCACACACCAGAAAACTGAGCTGTTGGATGTAGGGACAACTTGGCTATTTGTAGATCCCGGAGTCCACATAGAAACAATAGTGGACTTGAGTCCACATGGAGACAATAATAGACTTGAGTCCAAATAGAAACAGTAATGATGAGGACAATAATGGACCTCCATGTGGTCGAGTCTTATTACAAACTGATCTTAGTCACAGTCCGTCCTCTTGGTCAGTGAGAGAGTCCGTCCTCTCGGTCAGTGTCACAGTCCGTTTCACAGTCCGTTTCACAGTCCGTCCTCTCGGTCAGTGTCACAGTCCGTTTCACAGTCCGTTTCACAGTTCGTCCTCTCGGTCAGTGTCACAGTCCGTCCTCTCGGTCAGTGTCACAGTCCGTTTCACAGTCCGTCCTCTCGGTCAGTGTCGTCCGTCTCACAGTTCGTCCTCTCGGTCAGTGTCACAGTCAGTTTCACAGTCTGTCCTCTCGGTCAGTGTCACAGTGCGTCTCACTGTCCGTCCTCACCCTCTTGACGTTGCGGCGGTCTGCGGCGGAGCGAGCTAGGCACAGCCGGATCATGTACATGAGCAGACCAGGTATCCTCAGCAGGTCCATGGCATTCCCGATGAACGCCGAGGCAATGACGTAGTTAACGAAGAACGCTCCGTTATCCGGCAGGAAGACGCACCTGAAGGTGACGCAGCACCATCATTAGAGCACATCTGCTACTGAATGATCAAACTTTAATGATGCGTTCAGAGTAACTGAGCTGTTTCAAAATAAGAGTACGTTATCACAGGCTACAGATACTTTCATCACTTTGAATTGTATGATATTTATTAGAATTTCTTCGATTTAAAATTTGATTTAGATTTTTACTTATTCAATGTTAATTTAGATTTTGATGTAAAAAACTAATTTTGAATGTGAATTATATAATAATGGTAAAATTTGCTTTTTCAAAGTTAACTTCAAACAAAAAATTAATTCAATATTTAATTCAAATCCTGTCATAAATCATGCACACTAATGTAAGACTAATTTTAATATTGGCAGCTCTGGACTTCCATTACAATATGATGAAAATATTCTTTAAGAATAAATGAAACATAACAATGTAAATGACGACGTATGGTGAGTAGTAACAGCGGGACACTGCAGGACCTAATGTCTATACTTACTCAAATCTGACTTTGGCATCAGCCAGGAACTTCTTATCAAAGAGCCAGCGGAAGAAAACATCCAGACTGGAAAACGTAGACAGAGACGTTTTAGTGAGAACAGCAGAGGTCAAAGGTCACTCAGGGATGGATTCTTACAGCCAACAGTTTTTATTACCTGCTGAGTCCGAGAGACGGCAGCAGCAGAACCATGAAGATCAGGAAGGTGTAACATTTATGCATTGTCGTCCTGTTCTCTCCAGACCTGCAGATACAGAGACGGTCAAATCAGTTGGCTTGGAGTGATATTCAAATGACTTAACTGAAGAAACCTTCCTTCTGAATTGTGGACTTGGACTTACCACTAAAGTCTTAATAACAATTCTGTGTGCTGGTAATGATATTGCAATATTGACGTCGTATACACAGTGGGGTCCAAAAGTCTGAGACCACACTGAAAATCTCAAATATTTTCACCTGGAAATAATCCCCAAGTTTGAGGCGGTCTTGTAGTGGTCTCAGAGGACCAGTAGCAGTTTCTAAACCACTTCTCAGAAGGGGAAACAAGGCCAAACTCTTGGGGTGGGCTAAGAAACAGCAGCATTTTACTGTGGATGAAGAAAAGTCCTATTTACTGATGAATCCAGGTGAGAGATTCCTGGCAGTAACAGAAGGGTGTATGTAAGGAGACGAGCAGGAGAGAGAATGATACCGCAGTGGATCAAACCAACAGCGACACATGGTGGAGGGAATATTCAAGTCTGGGGGGGTTTGCCTACTCTGGAGCTGGACCCCTGCAGTGAATGGACTACACCCTGACAGAGGAGAAGCACCACTCCATCCTTCAGAGACATGCTGTACCCTCTGGTCTGCATCTTTGTGGAGAGGGATTCATACTGCAGCAGGATAAGGACCCCAAACACACCTCAAAGCTTTGCAAGAACTACTTGAAGACCAAAGAAGACCAAGGAGTCCTGACTGTCATGGACGTTCCTCCACAGTCACCTGACCTCAACCCCATTGAACTATTTATGGGGGCACTTGAAGACTCAGAAAGCCAAGCTTTCTGTGACATCACAAGAAGCCCTCTGGAACATTGTCAGGTCATGCTGGGATAACATGGGTCATCAGGTTTGGCACAAACTTGTGGAGTCCATGCCAGCTGGAGTGCATGCTGTCATTAAAGCAAAAGGGGGACATACCAAAGACTAAGATTCTCTGAAATACCTGAACATCTTTCAAAGATTCAACTTTTCACTCCTGCTGTTGAGCTGATATTATCATTGGTAATGGAAACAAATAGTAAAATGCTAAATAGAAGTCTCTTGACTAGTGGTCTCAGGCTTTTGGACCCCACTGTGTTTATGATGCTGTAATGTAGTGCTTTGAAACTGTATTGTAGTACTAACGAAGAGGAGGCTGAGGAGGAAACAGCAGTGTTACCTGGTCCAGTGAGCCTCGAAGAAGGCAGAGTAGTAGACAATGGTGGGCAGCAGAGCAGAGAAAGCCCAGAGCAGCAGAGTGGGGAAGAACTGAGTGACGATGGGATTCTGTACAAAAGAACCAGCAAACACACAGCAGAGAGTCAGCAGAAGAACGGCTTCATGTCGGCACGAGGATCAAAACATGCCAGACTAAAGAGCTGCTCAGTTTGACCAGAAGGCTGGTTGTGGTTTCTTACGTTGAGATACTCGACAGGCTTGGTGACGTTGAACTTGTCCATGGTGGAGATGATGATGGCAGGCGTGGTGAGGAAGAAGAGCAGGATGAAGAGGATGCAGTTGATGATGAAGCAGCGGATCCACCAGGAGATACCGCCAAGCGACAAGTGTTCCCTGTAGGAAGAAACAGGACACATCAGCTGAGGGTGAGGGGTGCGTTTGTTTGGTAATTGGTGAGGTTTTAGACGGGTGGAACTTGGGGATGTACCAGCGGACGTTCTGAGGGTCGGGCGCGTACGAAACGCTCCAGTTGTGAACATGAAGAACCTCGCTGAACTGAGAGGATCCTGGCTCCTGACGACACCGACAACCCTGAACCTGACAGGCATTAAAGTCCTTCAAAATACTGTGAAAACAGAGAGGGGGGGGTCAGAGCAATGTAAATTTATTCTACAAAAACTATGACTAAAAATATTGGTCAACAACTAAAACTAAACAAAAACTAAATAAAAAATAACCTTTGAGAATAAAAACTGATGAAAAGTTTTTCAGTTTCAGATGAAAACGAAACAGTAATGTGAAAGACAAACAAACTGACAACTAAACTAATTAGCGATTTAAAATCATCTATCTTTTGTGTTTACAGACTGTTGGTGGGAGGAGTTAGAGGGGCAGGGTCTGATAAGGGGCGGGGTCAGGCTGTGGCTCACATGGCAGTCATGGCCTCGTTCTGGAAGGTGACGAAGGCCATGCCCAGCGGTTTGGTGTGGACCTTCTCCTTCTCCTTCCTGTACTCCTCCTTCAGCTTGGCCTCCCTCTTGGTGTAGTAGCTGACCGCCTCCTCCTGCAAGACACATGTAGGCTGCTGAATCACTGATAACATGCTAACACGCTAGCAACACAAACCCTAACCCAACACATCAAATCAGCAAATTAGACCTGAGGCCTGTACTACAAAGCAGGATTTGAGGTCAGCGAGGTGCCTTCAGGGTTAACTCTGTGTTTCCAGGGTTACGACGTGGTTCTCTTCTCTCCGGGGTACATCGCCATGGTAACTTATGCTACACACTTAACCTGCTCCGGAGCAGGTGATGTTATCATGATATCAACTCATATAAAAGCTCCACCTACTGACCAATCTGCTCTCTTGGAAAACGGCATCAGCAATCACAGAAGATCCCGTGGAGCTCGTGGGGGGGACGTGAGAGGGTCTCTTAGGGGGGCAGAGTGTTCAGAGACCAGCAGCCCTTTGTCTTTCCCTGACGGTGTTTAATATGAGAGATATAGATTCTGGATGGAGGGAATGACTCCTGTGTGCTGATATCATCCTCCAGCAGAGACTGACTGAAGCACTGAAGCCTTGATGTTCTTGTTGTTCTTAGAAGATATGAAAGTAAGCCTACTCACCGCTGTGACCCATGTTTTTATATTTTATTTGCTCCGTCTGAAACTCCGGGGCTGCAGCTGACAGAATAAGATTAAAACTGTCCAACACGCCGTAAGAACACATGAATTTAATAGAACACACAAATGTAATCAGTCGGATCTGCTCGGCCCTCATGATGGGGCAGTGATATTAGAAGCCTTCAGTCACACAGTGGGGGTTGTTGGCAGCTGCAGCTGCTGTGTTGCTAACCAGTGCCGTGTGAGCGCTCAGTGGGATGCGGTTGTTCGGCTCAGTGAAGACAGATAAGGAGAAGATGTCCTGGATCTGCTGAACCTGCTTTGTAGTTCAGGCCTCTGGTCTCGTGGATCCAGATTCTTTTTTTATTTGGTCAATGAAATGTATGGACTATAAAAATTTCCCAAATGTCCAAAGTGATGTCATGAAACTGCTTCCTTAGTTTAGTTCAAAAACTATTTCCACTAAGAAATGACAGAAAATCTCAACAAAGTAAAAGAAGTTAAATGGAGAAAAAGCTGATTGTCAACATCAATGCCGTCTCAACTCTCTACGACAGAACTTTAACTGGCTGCGATGAAACTTTAGCGGGCTACTTGAAGAAGAAAGATGACATGTGGAAACAAATCATGTACCAGCAAAGTAGCCACATGAGAAAATAACCAATCAGAGCTGAGTATGTAAATGACATGATTTATAGTCAACACTCCTGCAGGCGGGTGGAAGCTACTTTGGGTGTGCAGGTGCGAACAGAGCGCGAGCGTCACCTCCTCGCAGCCGGTGATGGCGCAGCAGCAGAGGTGTCCGCAGGGTTTGGGGTTGATCATGGTGGGAACGTGTTCCTTCGCCATCAGGTCAGTGAAGAACTTCTTACTGCGCTCAGTCTTCTTCCTGACAAACACAAACACAGAGCAGAGTGGTCGCTTCAGTCGGAGAAAAGAAACTCCTTTTAAAAAGACTTTCATTTTACTCAGTGACATGTTACTCTGAAAAACAGGATCTGATTTTTGAAGAATTTAGTTTTTCTTTAATATGTCCAGTAGCAGTTAACACCGCTGGAGTGTATCCCAGCATGCACTGGGCCCTGCCTCTCTGTCTCACCTCTCGGCGTTCAGAGACATCAGTTTGGCCACGTTGTAGCAGATCCGAGCCTCCAGCACCGTGCAGTTCTCATACGCCTGCCTGAAGAATAAAACCCAGAACTTCAGGACACTCAACAAACTACTGACTTCTTATTCAAGAAGCAAACCAGCAAACCTTCAATTCATCTCAACATTACGTCGTTACTGTGAATAACACAGTGGACATGTAACTGTGGGACATAAAACAAAATACAAAGACTGAACAAAGAAGTAGACACAGATCTCTTCATTTGTTTCACACACTGAACTGAATATCTCACGAGATGAAGACTCCAGGGCCCGTGTTCATAAAGCTTCCTTGTACAAAGAGTTGCTCCTAGTGGCAAAATTCTACGAAAATAGAATTATGATGTTTTCTAAGAAGTTCCCCTCATGTTTAAGACCAGCTCCTGGTAAAGATAAACTGTTAGGAGTATGGAGGAGGACTTTTAAGAGTTTCTTAAGCAGAGGAGCCAAAGAGGCAGGAGAAATATTCTCCAAACGCTGAATGACAGTGTTTGTGGTCCATCTCATTAGAGATGCGCTCACACCTCCCACATTGACGCCAGAAATGAAAGTTATCACAACACGAAAATATTTGGCGACTGGACAAATGCAGCAGTGCTTCCACTGCTGTTTGTATGTTCGCTGGTTTATTTACATACATTCGGCTTATCGATTCCACGGAGAGTGCGCTTTTATTTCCTTGTTTTTGTTTGATGAACCAATCACATTTTGACTGTGAAAAGACTGTGTCATACCTAGCAACAGGGTGACCACGCCTCCTCACTAAAAGTCCCTGTCCCTTTCTGAATCACTCCTCAGCTCCGACTCCTTGCTAAACATGTTTAGGCTACGGCCCCTGATCTTTATGTGAAGCAGAAGAAGACCAGTGAACTTACTCAAAGTGCTGTTTGATCTGAGTCTCCTCTGCGTATTTAGAAATGCCGTTAATGAATAAAGTACGTTTCACCTGCAAAACATAAAACTGGGATTAAAACAGCAGATAGACAGAAGATAAAAATACAACAAGTTCATATTTCAGATAACTTTTGAAATGGCGAAGCTTGCTTGGATTGGATCCTGATTGAACAGGAACTGACTTCTCCTTTTAAACCTATTGAGGCTTTAACATTTTAACACTTTAACACTGTGCTCCGTTGATTCTAAGATGCTGGAAAGAGCCTCAAACTCCTACTATGAAAACGTGGACAGAACAAATGATGGAATTAGTTGCGTGTGAGAAGATGGTGGCAAGACTGAACTGGGAAAATGATATGATTAAAGAACATGGGACAGCTTTGGTGGATACGTGTCTGGAGGAAGCAACCTAACCCTGTCAAGAATCTGATGGTCTGATACAGTACATTTGTAATTATTACCTGTATTAATGTCCACCACATTATTGTAACCAAATAATTGTCTTTCCTGTATCACTGTCTGTCAGTTACCTGCCTGTTTTTTTCCCCCCATTCTTTTTTTGTTGTTGCTAGATATCTGTGATATAAAACTCAATATAACTTCAAATTACAAAAACGAGAACGCTGAAGAGAAAGCTAAAGAGAAGATAAAGAGAAGCTACAGATAAAGCTAAAGAGAAGCTAAGGAGAAGCTAAAGAGAAGCTAAATATAAAGCTAAGGAGAGGCTAAAAAGAAAGCTAAAGAGAAGCTTAAGATGAAGCTAAAGAGAAAGCTAAAGATGAAGCTAAAGGGAAAGCTAAAGAGAAGCTTAAGAGAAGCTAAAGAGAAAGCTAAGGATGAAGAGAAATACATGATACATGATGTGTTAAACAAGTCAGATGTGATGCCATCTCCACAAAGTTCTTAGACTAGATTAGATTAAATAAATATCACACTGCTCTGGTCTGTTTTCCTACCAGGTCGTCCTCCTTGTAGTGCATCTTGGACGTGTGTCTCCTCATGCTGTAGACGGTCAGCAGCAGATACATGAAGGCAAACGAAGTGTGCAGCCACAACAGATTCGTCCTGGACACAAAGAAAACGTTTCATTGTAACTCCAAGATACCAAGCTCCAAGCTAGACTAACACTTTCCCTCTGCTTCCAGTCTTTGTGCTAGGCTAGGCTAAACACATGGACCTGCTTCTGTACTGGACACACAGGTGAGACTTGACAGAGAACAAGAGGGTTCACAGAAAAGTTGGACTGTTATAAAGAATCGTATCATCCTCCTTCAGGACCAGCAGTTCCTCCACTGATCACAGGGTTGGTGGTCCGATCCCCGGCTCCGCCTGTCCAAGAGTTGTTGAGCAAATTACTCCAGAGGGTCAGAGCAGCAGCTTGTGTGGTAGCTCGCTGCCATCAGTGTAAAGCACTCACCAAATGTACCCTTTACACCCGGGACCTGACCCCGGCCTCCTCCGACACACTGACGAACACCGACCTGCTAATAATCCAGTCTTTCTGTGTTCATCTACAAACAAATATAAGAGGCTGACTGCACTGCTGACTTTTCACTGTCTGACTTTCATCACGTCTTGACAGAAAAGCACTGATCCTCGATCTGCAGCTTCCTGCTGAGGACTGTTAACACTCAGTCCAAACCTGATCGCTGCTGCTGATCATATATATAACCTGCAGCAGAGACACCTGATATACGGGTCCAGCAGAACCCTCGTGGACTCACCCAGACTTCAGGTTGGCTATCGTGGTGCGTCCGAAGCTGTAGGCGTTGTTTTCTGGAATAAAAAGAGTTTATCATCAGTAAACACTCAGCACTGTTACTCACTAGTGGAAAGTAACTAAGAACATTTACTCAAGTACTGTACTTCAGTACACTTTTGAGGTACTTGTACTTTACTTGAGTATTGCCATTTTCTGATACTTTCTACTTCTTCTGCACTACATTTATTTCATAACTAGTTACTTACAGATGAATATTACAAACTATAATCAACAAATAAATAATGAGGTATTATTATTGATTACAAGAACATAAGACTTCATTCATCCCCAGGTGGATATTCACAAACTACCCAGCAGTGTAAATATATATATTAAATCTATGAAATGAACTTAAAGTCATTAAAGTAGCTGCAACATTAAAGTGATTGACATATTAATGCATCAATAATTATAATCCAATAATATTATAATACACATTATAGTGAAATGGGACATTGTGTATAAGGAGTATTTTTACTTTTGATACTTTAAGTGGAATAGGTACAAGAAGTCACATGTGTCCTCTGCTCTGTGTGTTTTAGTATCTCAGCTGCTCTTTACAGAAATGTTCACTTCATGTAACGGACAATAAAGTGTTCTCTTACTCAAGAAAAAGATCCGAGTACTTCTTCCAGTGCTGATGTTACTACAAAACTACCTGATCAGAGGACAGGTTGAGCTAAAACCACCATCTACCATCAGACAGCAAACACAGACCAACACACCTACAGACCTGCAGACCCCCTACAGCTCTGGTCTGACTGCTGTTACCTTCTTTAGAAGGAGGTCCAGGCGCTCCTTGGTTTAGGAAAGCATCTTTACTGATAATTCTGACTAAAATCAATCAGACACAAGGCGAGAACACTGTGAGTCCAGAGTCCAGAGTCTGCATGTTTCAGTTCAGCTGCTGAGCTCTCAGAATTCAATGCACAAACTGTTCAAACAAACTCACAGATGTCGATATAATGACAGTGTGAACAATCCAACATGTATAACATCATATATTTAGAGGACTTCAAGGCTGTGATGTAACTCGTAATGTCTGAGAATGGATCATGTGTCTTTAGTCTTGTCTTCAACATGAGTTTCAACTCCTAATTTAATTTGTCGGTTTTAAAATCTTGAAATGGAGGTTTTGTGTAACTTAGTGACAGATGTAACTTCAGTATTACATCTCTAAATGTAATTAGAGTAATTCTCATCCTAAATGGATTACAGATGTCTCGTTAAAGCTAATAAATGCTAAAACAGAAACAGAATGCAGATTTCCAGAGTTAACCAACTCTCAGCCTGGAAGAGGAACAAAATCTGAGAAGGAAATGTTAATAAACATGTAAATAGAAATTACTTTTTACCTTTTCAATTCATAACTGTGGTTTTCACAATGTTGGCAAGTCAGGAGCTAGCTGAAGCTAAACCAGCTAGCTACAGCTAGAAGAGCTAACTTAAATTTTGGAGGGAAACTTCCTATTATCATTTCTTCTGTTACCTTTCTTTCCTTTCCATTTCTATTTATTTACTTTGAAATCCTGGATAGTTTCACCTCACCAGACGCCTCTAAGATGCATTTACAGACGTGCACCCTGTGACAGAAGGTCACGAGGCATTTCTTTGTATTAAAGTTGTATTAAATTAACCCTGATCGCTGCGATGCAGTTGCCGTTGTTCTCACCCAGCAGGTCTCCAGAGAAGTTGACGGGCAGGACGATGCCGACAGAGAGGACGCCGACGACAACCAGCAGGCCGATGATGTGACGCTGGAAGGACAGATAGTGAACAGCATCCTCACCACACTTCTCTCTGATCTCTTCATCCCTGCAAGAGGAGGAGGAGGACGGGTCAGTCAACAGAGTCAAAACCAGCTCAGGGTCCCGCATGGACCAAACACCGAGACCTGAACCTGACCCCACTGAGCCTGACTGCTACTATCACATTTGAGACCTGAACCTGACCCAAGAACTGAGGCTACGTTTTGCTTTACGTCCATTAGCTGAGCAGGCTACTGCAACAAATGTGCTAACAAGACACGCATGGACGCAGTATTACAAATATTAATACATTATTCTCAATACTTCACATTCAACCAAACCTGAACCCAACCTGAGCTGGATCAGAAACCTAACACTGGTGAGAACTGTTGGGTTTGAGTCATGTGACACCTGTAGTCACTGGTGGAGTATTGTCAAGTATTGTTCTTAAGTACAAATGAGGTACTTTTCATGCCACTTTCTGCTGCACTACATCTCAGAAAACTTTTTACTGCACTACAATCATCTGACAGCTTTAGTTAATAGCTACTTTACATATACACACATGAAGAGTTTATAAAATCTGATGTTTTGTAATAAATGAACTACTACTGTACCCAACAACACAAATGAGTATGGCTGAAATGATTAGTTAATTAATTGATCGACAGACAATTAACGGCAACTATTTTGATAATTTCTGTCCTTTTTTTCTGTAAAAACATTTCATGGTTCCAGCTTCTCAAATCTGAATTTACTTGGAAACATTTTAAAGTTCGGACTGTTGGTTGAACAAAACAAAACAAACAATCAATTGGATTGATTAGTCGAGAAAATAATCAGCAGATGAATCCATAATGACAATATTTAGCTTTACTACGACAGTTCATTAATAATGAGTAATTATAATCTAATGAGATAATATATAATAGTACAACAGTCACAGGGGACATTGTGAATGAAGGACTTTTACTTGTAACAGAGGATTTCAACTCTGCGGTATTACTACTTTTACTGAACACGTCTGAGTACTTCGTCCACCACCTTTAGTCCACACTGGACTCACTGTGACACACCAACGTTTCTCTTACCCCACTGTGACAGATACAAAACCACAGAAGAAGAACTGTGGAATATTATCATCTGGATGGTGCGCACACTGCTCAGAGTCTCAGACAAACATGGCTGCTGCAGGTTCAAGCTCCCAGATTTGGTGTTTCAGTAACAGTCCAGCTGTTAGCATTGACACATCTTTGATGTCACCATGAAGGTTAACAGCAATTCACACACAGACTCAGAGAACTGGTCAACACGTCATTTACATCCTCAAATCAGTTATTTTCTCACATTACCACTAAACTGACACAAGATGGTGGATCGCCCTCCGACTCTCTCAGATAAACATAATTTAAGTAGTGAACTCAGAAGATCGAGTCAGGGACGGATCCAAAACACATCAAATATATAAACAATACAGAGAAAAGTTATACGTTTCATGACAGTAAAACATACTCATGCATTATATGTTTCAATCAACAAACTAACATAAATGTAGCAACAGTTGAGACTGTGGCCAGATATCAACAGCAAGCTGCACCATGAACACATCTGCACCCATCCACCCTCCTCACCAGATGGTGGCGCTAATGAAGAACAGTTCTGATGCACAAAAGATGGAAAACCTTTGACATCAAATGAATTATTAGAGTGAATATTACTCACTTTATTCTGAAGATGGCCGTCAGCCACGAGCAGAAGCCCTGCAGTGAAAAACACCATGATTATATACTGCTTTATACACACACACACACACACACACACACAGTACAGGGATAGAGGAGGAGGTAGAAAAAGAAGAAGACATTGAGGATGAGGATGGTCAATGATGGCGTCCTTACGTTGTCTCTCTGGTCGAAGTCGACGGAGCTGGAGACGGAGGTGAGGCGTTCGTAGCGGTCGGGCGTCTCCGAGTGCATCGCCGAGGCAACGCTGTGGAGAGACACAGGAAGGAGTCAGCTGACCGTTAGCTGTTAGCATGTAGCCACTCTCACCTTTGACCTCTACGTCTGAAAGCTGGACTCCTGAGTTTAGTTCCTCTGGTTCCAGAGTTCCTTAACCATTTTGGTCGAAAAGATTTATAAAACACTAAAACACAGAGGGAGCTAACAGGAAGTAGAATATTTTGAACCTGCTTTTATCTAAAAACCACCAACATGGACTCTGACACTTTAAACTGCAGCTGAAAACACCTACAAGTCCTCTTTAAGTTTCTACATTCACCAACTGAACTCTGATCTGAAAACCTCAGCAGAAACAGGACAGAGGTGTTTCCAGATGTGAGCGTGCTAGCATGTTGGGTTTTGTGTGGAGTTCGCTAACTAGCTAGCTAGCACGTTACAGGGTTTACGACAAATGGAGCTACAAACACACAGCCTGTTACCTTTTGACCGGCTCATAGTTATCTCTGTCACGTCTTCGGCTGAATTAACGTTAAAATGAAGAGAAGTGTGGAGCAGTGTTAGCATCACATCTGTTAGCACCACATCTGTTAGCACCACATCTGTTAGCATCGCATTAGCCAACAGAGAGATCCAAAGACACCCTTAAATTCTGTACACACCACACACACACACACACACACACACACACACACACACACACACACACACACACACACACACACACACACACACACACAGTATTCATGGCTATGGGGGTGATTGGTGCCCCCTGCCACACTGAACACACACCACCCACGTGTCCATATTTGTTGATGGGTCATTTTTAAATGAAAATGCAGAAAATTCACTTGTTGCAGCTTCTCAAATGTGAATATTTGCTACTTTTGAAAGAAATGAGTTCAATATAAATTAAAACCGGGCAGAAACATGATTCTTGTGTAATGTAAGTATTTCTGATTCTGATTCTGAAAACAATTCAAAACTAGATTTTGACTCAGGGTCCCTCGTCAAGACCAGGTCCACAGGACGGAGGAGCAGACACATTTGATGTTGGACAGTGGTGCAAATTTCAGACACTAATAACCCCCCATACAGACACACATAAACAAACACAAACTGAAATGAAGAAGAAGCTGTGTTAGTGCACCAATCAGAGAGCAGAACCCTGGTAATGAAACCAGAGGAGGGCGAGGAGGAGGAAGATATTAGCGGACAAAACAAACAGGGAGGAAGCAGCAACATACTATTCCCGCTCCTCCAGGTCGCTGAAACGCTTCTTCAGTCTTCAGGATGGAAACAGAAAGAAAATCAAAAGCTGCCGACGTTGGCGGGATGGCGACAATCATCAGGAACTGAAACTCCCTCTTTTTACAAAACATCACGTCCATATTTCAACAGAGTAGTGCTCCTCTTCCTATCCGTCTGTCTGCAGCTCAGAGCACCTTCACAACATTTCTTAAAACAACAGTCAGGGCCCATATGAACATATGAAGTCCTCATTCTGCTGTAATGGGCTCATCACTGCCCCCTGAGGCCGGAGGACAGACATGAGTCAGCATTTACACTTGTTGTACTTCCTGTTCCCTCGTCTCCAAGTCAGTGAGTTCCTGAATGGGTTTTTGGTTAGAGGCCTGAAATAAGGTCTGTGGTTAACACACAACATACAATACGTCTATAAAAGGCGGTTGCTAACAAGTGGCTAAATGAGACTACAGAGGTCGTCGCGGACATTAAACATCTCACTGGTCCGCCTTTACAGCCTCGTTGTGTTTCTACTCTACATCTATCTGTCTAACAGTGGTGTTCATGAGTGAAGAATGTCTTGCTGAACAAAACGTGTGAGTATCATTAAAGTTTGTTTGCCACGAGTTCATTTTCTGTAATATTCATTTATCAGTTAATATATTGTATCTGTTATATAATATGAACAGGAGAAATCCATGTCAGTGTTCACATGGACGCCTGACTGTTGTCAGTTGGACTTTAACAGAATACATCCTCTGTGCTTGATGACAGCTGTCATCAGAAACACATACCAAAACAGACAGAATGAAAACATTCATGACTTGTATCATGAAGTGACTGAGCTTTTGGTCTCTTCTGTCTGTAAAATACTATAATAAATACAGTCATGATGATCACAAATAAACTGCATTTTAATACTTCATCATACAGAATATGATTTAACAACAGTTACTGTATCAGTTGATCAGATAAGTCTGATTACATTAAATTAAATCTGGATCCAATTCAGACCAAAGATTCACGACAAGACGAAATCTTTTTTGAACATTGCAGGGAAACAGCCAATCAGCTTGTGGCAAAGTCAGCTGGTCAAGTCAGTAACAGACTGTCAGCTGGCGGAAAGAGAGGATCTCCTCATGAGTTTGTGTCTGTATGACACAAGCTTTTAAATGCACACATCTGCTGTTGAAGCACATACAGCTCCAAATTCTCCGCCCTCACGTTTATTTATGTTTTCACACTAGAAATAGTCACCATCACCATTCATATTTTAAAAAGCTACAAATTATATCCAGCTACAAAAAAAGCCTGAAAGGCCGGCAGTTAGAGTGGCAGTACAGAGAGTCGTTGCTATGGAAACGATACACCGTCTCATCACATTGGTGTAAAGTGGCAGGTTTGACAACGTTGCACTCGCTGTAAGTTTCAACTCATCTCGTCGAGAAATCTTCGATCTGAAGCCTTAACAGGAAGTGAGTTTGCGTGACTTCCTGTTGAGCTGTGAGTTCCACCTGAGAGATTCTCTTTGTTGTTTGTTTCATTTGAATCTTTAGAGGAAAAATATCAGGATTGCACAGGAAAATGTTCAGTTATTCATGTCCCCCATGTTGGGAACCACTGGTCTGTTTGACGACATCACTCTGATGATGACATGAGAGCTGTTCTGACCTACAGATGTTTCAGATGTAAGAAACCTCTGAACGTTTCCTGTCTGAGGCTCTTTCTGTGATTACAGGTGTGTTTACCTGTCGGCGTCGGTGACCAGCGCCAGGCGGCCATAGTCCCACGCAACTTTCCGTAGAATGGAAAAGACAAAGAGCAGCACCTGAAGAAGAGAGAGGAGGAACAACAGAAACACATGATGCTGTAAATCAGCACAGAACAGTGTCACTGTGATGTCACTGTGATGTCAGCGTGATGTCAGCTCTCAGATGTTAAGGTGTTGAGTTTAGTGTTCAGATCGAGGGATAAAACTACCAAAATAAGAATAAATCTGTCATGAAATGTGTCTGATGGAACAGCAGTATGTGGGGTCGATCCATGAAACTGCAATATTGATTTTTCCAACAGTCAGTGAACATCACAGCAGGAAAAAACAAAACAGTCCACACTCAGCAGCTCCCACAATGCAACTGTTCCTTTCAACACCAGAGCTGTGACCCAATCCAACACTACACACCGACTCTGAGCAGCATTTCACACCATGTGTTCAAAAGTGACTCAGACACTGGTGTCCCACAATGCATTGCACAAAGGAAGCGGAGGAGCAGCTCATGGCAGACAAACACACTCCTGTTAGATCTGATCCAGATGAATAAACTGGTATCACGGAACGGTATACTGTCTGTTTTAAACAAATATGATTGATTGATTGATTATCAGACTGATCTATTCATCTATTGTAGTCACACAGCCTCCGGCCCACTGCTGGTAGATGAAAAACCTGGTAATCTATTGAGTGGCTGGTCAAACATTCACTAACCTTCTTACTCTGTTTGTAAAGTTTAGCTGACAGCATGATTCAGTTATTACATCATTTCCTGTTAATATTTTATTATGTTATGACTTATAGATTTTATAGATTTGTCTGTCTGAGAGTCAAAACTCAGACATCACTGAACCATATGGCTGTGATCAGATCAGTCCAATCAGCTGCAGCGTCCAATCACTGACAGCTTTCTAATAAAGGGTTGTGGCTCTCGTGTTTCCTCCGAGCAGCCCCCCCCCATCCCCGTGTGTGTGTCATACTGAGCGCGTGCAATGACTACTCACCAGGAAGCACATGAAGTCGAGGGCGAGCACGGTGGGCACTCCTCCGAACGGCAGCCCCTGCAGCACTGTGCTGCGGATGCGAGCCGAGTAACAGTAGTCTTTGGACTCGCTGTGGGCGGAGCAGTTGTCCTGACCGCCGCACGCCTGGCCGCTGCCATATATCGCCATTGTAACGATCAGCGCTCTGAGCATGCTCACTGTCGCATCCTCACAGAGAACCTGAAGGAGGAAATGGACATGTTTAAAGTGACCTTTAACCTTTCACCCAGCAGCTTTCAGGAATTCTAACAAAATGGTAAAAACATTAAAAGTTCAATTTCAACAATCTGCTGATTTTTCTCCATCACAGTGAAATAAAAAACTTTTGAAAGTTTAACATCTATTTTTATGGACAAGAGCAACATGTAAAACCCAAGAAATAAAACGTGTAATATAAATGAAGCATTTCTCAAAAACGGTCGTATAAAACTAGAACCAGATCAGACAGATCAGTTCTCTCATCACTGACTTGTATTCAAACACCGGAAAACTGAGGGTTTCCTGTTCACGTGTCCACAACAGTTAATGGGATCAAATTTGACTTAGTTGAATCATAATAACCAATATTAGTCACCAATGAGGTAAATCCAGACTGATACTGCCATGTTCATCGAAAACTTTTAAAACACACTGAGGTAAAGATATAAACAAATATACAATGAAATAACATTATAATTACCGCCTGCCTGCTAATTAGCTAATGTTAGCAGGTTAACACGCTAAACTAAGATGGTGAACATGGTAAATATTATACCTGCTAAACATCAGCATGTTAGCACGATCATTAGGCGTTTTCGGACCAGAGGAACTTCTTCACAGCTCTAAAAGACTTGGAGACCTTTTCATTGTGTTCCTACTGCAAAAACTGGGAACCATCGTAGTTCTTAGAACGCTGTTTTGAGGAAAATTAGTTCCTACTGCAGAATAGGTACCCTCCCAGCACAAGAGGAACCTTGAGTGATGAAAGTGTACATTGATTGGTCAAACACGCGCCAATGCAGCACCGGCCACCATCTTTAAAAACCTGTGGAACAGCTGGTAACGGAGCCTTAAAAAAATGTACTAAAACATGGACGAATGGGCAAACAGTGAAGTCCAGGCTTTATTGAGCGTATATGCGACGAGGAAATACATGATTTCAACTCGTCAAAGCGAAATATAAAATCTTGTGTGATGTTGCCATACCAACCGCCAGCTTACGTCACTTCAGCGTTCTTCTTGGCAGTGCGAATGTTTGGTCTGAAAACACATATTGTGAGTGTGTTAGCATGCTATCGTTAGCATTTAGCTCAAAGCCTCACAGAGCTGCTAGCATGGCTGGAGAGTCGTCTGTTCAGTCAGCCATCTGAAACTAAAGTAAATTTAAGAAAAGAAATGATTACCAATGAAAACACCACCACAAACAGGCCACATACCAAGAGTGACTTTTCTGCCACTAAATTCCTGGAGAGAAGTCACCTCAAAATGTTCTGAAACCCGCAGTGCACTCTGGGAATGTTTTTAAGTCTAACGTACTTAGATGTAAGAGTTATGTGAAACAAATGGTTCAACATGTTTTAGCACAAGACCTCACAGCTGACTACATTTCCCAGCATGCCTGAGCAGCGGCAGCAGGCAGCTTCCCCCTCTGTGACCTACTGATCCCGTTGCCACGGTAACCCTGACTACAGCTCCTGACCCAGTTTTTTACGCCTCAGCAGCCGTTTGTCATAAAACCACAGTGACAGCGCTCTGACTAATGATGTCATCGTGACATCGTCGCTCCGCCTCCGACCGAACAGACTGAAAACAAAGAGACGACGTGAGGAAGCATCTGCACCCACTGAGTTCATATACAGAACTCCATTCAAACATCACCAAAACATAACAGAGTTCACCGTTTCAGAAAATCTATTTCACATGATGTGTCTGTACGTCCACAGGTTTTCATCGCTCCGTTAACATCTGTATATGGATGTACAGAGGAGAGTGTTCTTTATCCTTCTTCTATTTGGGGTCAGGCATGAAGTTCTGGAACTAAATTTCCCATAATGCTTTGGGGGTATGTTAACAGGTAGTATAACATTATAAAGCATATTGTTGCCATGGAGTCAGTGAGTTAGCCGTTAGCTACAACTTGAGTCCCGTCTTTTTAGTCTGTATTTGTTTCCATTGAGTCACATGGTCTCCATTACAGCAGCTGAATCAGCTGTTAGCAGCTCCTGTCTGCCGTGTCCTCATGGACGGACAGACAACCACCACTGATCACTGAGACACTGAAGGAAACTTAAAAACAGAAGCATTCTCAGGCAGGTTCTGCAGCGTCTTTCTCTCTGATGTCTGAGTAGATTTCTGGAGGTTATTCTGGATGGACATCAGAGATAGTGATCTCCTCTGGAAGTGGACGTCACGCTGAATGATTCAACATGTGTTTCATGTCTGTGAGTTCACATCTGACTGAGTTGTGACTCTGAGAAGAAGTGTGGTTTTTGACACTAATTGCATCAATCTGTTTTGTTGTGTTTTAAAGTATCTTCATCAGCTCAACCTGCTGACAAACTACAATAACTAACTTCCTGTTGTGTTTACATCACCTGCTCATTCAGTCTTCAAATGTCTTGTTTTGTACGACCAATAGTCCAAAACCCAAAGATGGTCATTTATAAACGTGACATAAATCAGAGAAACTGACATCAGAGGATAACTGGAGGTTATCAATTATCAGAATTGCCGTTGACTAATTCCCTGCCGATCAGCTAATCAACCAAACATTTCAGATCAACTACCCAACAGATTTACAGTAAATGGTCCTGATCTCCAGAGGATGAACTCTTCAGATGACTCTTTATACGACCCCGTGACCTTCCCTCTGGCGCCACCTTCAGGACAAACTTCACGTTTAGCTGCTGTCCACACTCTACGAACGTCGTACGTAATGAACCCTGCAGCCTCCAGGGGACGCTGATGATTCTGTTGTTCTAGTTGGTTGTGCAGTGATGGTCTGATCTGGAATATTCCACCAGTTCAGCGTCATTCAGAGGACACCCCCCCCCCCTCTCTCTGTTGTCATGGTGCAGCAGCAGCATGACTCATCTGAAGCCTCCAGTCTCAGAGCTGCAGACACACTGCAACACTGACAAACACACACAGTCCACATCTATTCATCAGACCAGAGCATCACGAACACCTGAAGACCTCCTGATAGATCAGGACACCTGGTCCAAACCCCATCTGATCCCCTGTCACCATTAAAAGGTAAATGGTAAATCATCTTTACTTATAAAGCGCTCTAACCTTATTAGCCCTGTTAGTGTGGGCCTGACGACTATTATATTTAATTTAACTGTTAGCCTTTAGCCTAGTTTAACCCTCCACTAGCTGTTGTTAGCTTAGCACTGGCTTAAGACCTCTACTAGCCTCGGATAGCTTAGCCCTGACCTAAGACCTCCACTAGCCCCTGATAGTTTAGCCCTGGCCTAAGACCCCCCCTTAGCCCGATAGTTTAGCCCTGGCCTATGACCCCCCTTAGCCCCTGATAGTTTAGCCCTGGCCCAAGACCCCCCTTAACCCCTGATAGTTTAGCCTTGACCCAAGCCAGACCCCCCTTAGCCCCTGATAGTTTAGCCCTGGCCTATGACCTCCACTAGCCCCTGATAGTTTAGCCCTTGCCTATGACCCCCCTCAGCCCCTGATAGTTTAGCCCTGGCCTATGACCCCCCCTTAGCCCCTGATAGTTTAGCCCTGGTCTATGACCCCCCTCAGCCCCTGATAGTTTAGCCCTGGCCTATGACCTCCGCTAGCCCCTGATAGTTTAGCCCTGGCCTATGACCTCCACTAGCCCCTGATAGTTTAGCCCTGGTCTAAGACCTCCACTGGGAAAATGGCGTATGGATGTTTTTTGAGAATACACATCGTCTGTACAGAAGGAATTATTTGTGCACAGATAATTCTATCAGAGTTTCTGTCAGGGAGCGTGATCAGGACAAAGACAGCTGAGTGTCACTGAAACAGACGGACTCAGAGCGTCTTCACATCGAATCATCCAGCAACAAAAAAAAAAAGACCAAGAGAACGTCTTTTCACGTCCTGCTGACGTCTGCAGCCCAAAGATAACAGCTGACTGTGTGTGTGTGTGTGTGTGTTTTAAGATTATCTTTTGTTTTGGACATGTCGGCCAAAACATAAAATATAACAAGAGTTGAGTGAACTTCAGATACTTTAGATAAAAACCTGCGGTCACGTTCAGGGTCAGTCTTCAGAGAGCAGAGACCTGCTGCGGTACAGACATGTTCAGCGTGGACCCCTTCACTCTGAACATCATGCAACTGATCGTCTTATCAGTCGACCGCATGCGTCCATCAGAACTCAGTCTGAACTCGGTGTGGACTCAGTCTGCCTTCCATCACCTCTTGTTAGTTAGAGTGCCTTCATACCTGTAGTTCGGTTCAAAAGAGTCCTGCAGGGATGCCGTATTTTTGTAGGCCAACCCTGAAGTTAGCATCGCCCTGGTTCCCTCCACTAAAAGCCGATGGGATCTTTCCTTTTGGAATATGGATTATTGCAGAAAATAAACTCTGTGGCAAACAAAAGTTTATGATACTGGCACGTTTGGTTCAGCAAGATAATCTTAACTAATGAACTCCACTTTATGATTTTTGAAGCGTAAATGGAATCAGCAGAAGTAAAAAGCTAACGTTAGCCTATAAAGGAACTACATCACGGTCGCATTACTTCAATGTCACCACCACTGAGCTTCACTTTAAGAGAATATAGATAGATATAGATATATAGATATAGAGTATAAACACAACGAGGCTGTAAAGGAGGACTAGTGAGTAGATGATTTTCCGTGATCGGCATGAAGACGTTAATGTCCACAACAACCTCTGTCGTCTCATTTAGCCACTTGTTAGCAGCTGCCTTTTTTAAGACACGGAAAAGCTTCAAAATTCAGGAGTGGGGTATCCACTGACGTATTTTATGTCGTTGAACAAAACGTGTAAATCTCCTTCAGCTTGTGTTCACCACAGACCTTATTTCAGGCAGCTAACCAGTTTTGGGTGATGTCATCCTGCATCATCAGCTCTACATGGACCCATAGCGAGAAATCAGACTGGTGACTTACCATGGTCACCAAATGATCTCGCACCAACGTAAGCTCGCTCACACAGGTCAAGAGTGAAAGCACACCGATAGAAACACGTAGATGCTGCCGCCATCTTGCAGCAGGTTCACGTAGTAGAAAATGTCACTTGACTTTTGTTCTGCTTTTGGATGTTTTAATCAAAGAAACGCCAAAACCAAAGAACAGGGAAGAACATTTCACAGATGAGGAGTTATTCTACAGTATTTTACTGTCATGAACGTGTTGAATATACATCACAATAGGTAATCCTTCTTCTACGCTAACATAGAGTTAAGCGACTGTCCTGATACTAAGTTAAGCTAACATATGTCAGGTAAAGAAAGAAGATGAACATCTTTATTTAAGCAGTTCATCAGTAAGATGCTGACGATGATATCAATCATGGCGGCGATTTTACAGTAAGAAAATAGAATATACATAGAAACTAATTACTTTCGGTAAGTTCATCTTAAATATTACATTAAAGTAATATTACTGTCATTATCTACATGAGATAAAGTATTTTCATATGAAGTAACAAATACACGTCTGACGTTTGTAACAAAGCAAACTTCAGGGAGTTGTGATGATTGTAATTGTGGATCCACGTCCTGCCTTGATGGACCTACATACATTAGGAGGCGTGGCCTCCACAAACCAATAATGCGCCTTGTTGACGCATCGCTGTAATGAACAGTGGCAACCAATGAGGTATCAACGTGTATACATCTATAGCGAAAGCAGCCTATCTGAGAGCTGCGAACAAGGTGACATCACTAAAAAGAAATCTGAAGTGAAATGTGTTTATATGGAAGGAAGAGTGGCAGTTGAAACAAAAGTGAAGGAAATGTAAGTGGCAGGTGACATTTAAGCACTGAAGGAACTCCATTAGCACTTTAGCACAAAACATCAGAAAATAGTGAAAAACAGAGTCCAAGCTGATGCCTTCAAATGTTTTGTTTTGTTGGGCCAACACCTCAAAACCCAGAGGTTTAATATCTTTGTCAGTTTATGACAAAATAAACTCTTTGATGTTTATCAAAAGCAGCTTTATAAGTTTCATGTGAAACATCTGTCCCCTACTGTGTTATTGTTGCTCTGTATTATTATGTTCAGTGATGTGAAAGGTAATTCAGCCACATGTTTTTGTTTCCGAAGCGGGAACACATCGAATGTTTTCACATGTGAGAGATGTCCAAAACCACATTTACCTGTATGAGTCATTAACAAGGTAATTATCACATGAGAATAATCAACATGGGAACACGATTATTAGTTTTTACAATATTATATCATATAGAACATGAAAACCTGCTGCAGCCCATCAGTTACATCTCAATCAACACTGTCTGATTATTAATTGTCACAATCATTGACATAGAACCTAAAAAATGCAGATAAAGAAAACACAGCATCTACCAAGCCAGTAAAGAAAATAAACTTAAGATTATTGTTACAGCCCAAGTATCTGTTTAGCTGTCCATTTGCTAACCCTACAATATTTATATAATACATTCATTTACAATTGAATATACTCTACATGTGTGATTTAACGTTTTCTCAAACCAACTACATAAAGATTCTACTGGAGTCAAAAGCTCAGATGTTTTCAGACTTACTCTGCTAAGCTAGTTAGCTTTAGCTTCTTTTCTCCAATATGATTGGATTGAGCTGCTGCTGTTTAATTATGTGCAATTACAAACAAACAAACACGTCTATTCATCAAAATGGATATTTTTAAATTACAGAAACATCAATTTATACATTTGGTGTTAGCTGTAGCCAAGATCAGCTGTGGCTATCTCACTAGCTAGCTTTCACCTGATGTAGCTGTGATTCTTCAGCTGCTTGACCGTCTGTGGTTTCTACAGACCAGACTTCACTCACTGAGCTTTGGTTTTTAGCTCCTGAAGTTATACGATGTATTTACAAGTTAGACCCACTTTATTTAATGAAGCAGACGTCCGATTCCGCTCTTCACTCAATGTTGACCGATTATGTAGTGAAGGTATTTTGGCTTTATAGGTCAGATTATATCAGGAACTGCCCCGGGGGAATGGAGGGATTACTCAGCTGACCCAATGGGCTCAGGCCCAGGGCCCCCCCTGACCACTGGGGCCACAGAGCCTCTGTATGATGCCACTCAACTCTTCTTAGAGAGAAGCAAAACTACAAGAGACACAGAAAGACCCCACACAGAGGTGGCGACATTGAAAACTATTTCACACATGCATGTTTGGAAGTTTCACCTGCATTATCCAACTGTTCTAATCATCAATTCATCATTTAAG